>NC_138979.1:119686290-119784232 GCF_964341445.2 Mesoplodon mirus | reverse complement strand
TACATGTAAATGAGTGCTTCTCGCCATGGACCTAGCTTGTGCTTCAATTTAGGTAAGCATACTGCTGCAGCAGCTTTGAAACCATTTCTCTCTGATTGTACCAATTATCAGATCCTGAACTTTACCATCAGGAAAAGACATAGCTCCACATTTATGAATGCCTGGCTTTTGAGAATTAGAATAATTATGTCACCAAACCTACCATTGATTTTCAGATAGACATCTCAATAATTTTGTGAAAGTAAAAACCTTTCTGAAAACACACTGATAATTTTTATGGCAGAAATAATACATAAGGATGAATACATAGGGTGATTCAATAGGTGAGAACATTTGAGATATTTTATTTGAACTGAATTTAGATGTGTTTCTGAGCTTAGTCTTTTATTATAAATTTCATGTTGGAGGGTTTTGACTGTGTGAGAACTTCTGAAATCTGATTTTTTTGAGGAGGGGGTTGAGAATTCACAAAATAATGAAAATCACGTGCTGTTATTAAAGCAGATTACAGTAGTAGTATAAAATCATAAACAGTGATAAATTTAAGACCTTAATATTCTCTAAGTTTTATTCTAAGGCTCACAGCTGTTTCTTACCTCCCAGGCCACTCATTGTTTGTGACCAGATCACATATCCTTAACCAAATACACATTAAAAGATTTCTGTTCACAAATTAAACCCGAATTGAATTTAGCACATAAAGCTCTTTAGTTATCTACTGGGTGTTTTCAATTTTTTCTTCTTACAGTATTTTTATAACCAGCAAGAATAAGTTAATATCTGTATTTACAGCAAAAAAAAAAAAAAGTTAGATATGGCAGTGGCAGTGTCATTCACAATGTTACAGAAACTTGTTTTCCTCTGTTATAATGCCATTGTTTCATTTTGAGCAAGAAACTGAATAATCTTAACACATTTCATGGAATCAAAGATTTACAGTATTATATATTCTAGATCTCTTATTTTAGGAATTATCTTTGCCATGATCTGAATGAATTAGATATTTTAACTAATTAAATTCTAAAATTAATCTTTGTTTATTTCAGACTTGTTTTGCTGGGAATTTACTATAAATCAATGTTTTCTAGCACTGACGTTTATGACATCTTTCAATATCCACTTTTTTTCTTTCCTTCCACATGGTTAAGAAATTATTATGACTTTGACATGACATCTATGCAGTCATTTTGTAGTATATGCAGTTGGGGAAGACATACAGAAATAATATATTTTCCCTTGCAAGATCTCAAAATCACATATTTAGTTTGCAGTGCACGTGAGCGCACGCGCGCGCGTACACACACACACACACACACACACACACACACACACACACACACACACTGCATTTCTTTTAGCTCCATGAGCACATTTTGAATATATTTGCTCTGCAACATTTTCCCATTCCCAAGAATGGTGTTTCAAGAACTGATTTTATCACCTATAAATAAAAAACCAAAAACCAAATAAATGTATAGTCAAATTAATGAATAATTATATTCTTAAGGACCAGTTCATATATACATTCTTTTCTTTATTGTGACCGCATTTTTTTCCTGTCTCTCTATTTATCTACATTTCTTCAAATATGACACTTGAATAGCCTTCTACAACTAAAATCTATTTGAAAGCTGAAGTGTGGAGGAAGGTAATTTGGGGGTGAAAGCATGGTACTGTTAACGATATGATTCTCTGGCTCCAGAGATCTTTGGGATTTTCAAAATGGTAAATTTCTGATGCTCCACTTCAAAGATTTGAGGCCTGAATTCTTTGCTACATCTAAGAAAAGGAAGCCAGTGTACAATAGCCTGAGTAGTCTGGAGCAGAAGGTCACCCAACATTATATGTTCTTGTTTGGGATGAAAGCATGGAAAGGAAATCCTCCCAAGCAATGTTAAGTTGTCTGCTCTCTCCTTGGTGTGTGTGTGTGCACAACTTCTTTAACATTAAGCTGGTTCAAGCACAGGTACTGAAAAAGAAAGACATCTTTTAAGATGAAATGAGATCTGGAAAAATTTTGTAGATACCCTAAAACAGATAGGAGAAAATCTGTATCAAATAGTAGGAACTTCTAAGCTTAAAAATGATGGCACAGAATGAAAATCATTTTTTTTCTAAAACTAAAGCAATGGTTCAGTTGAAATGTAACATAATTTTCATAATTATTTAAGTGCCAAAGCACATAATTGGTAGGTTCATTCATCGTCTTTCAAGTGGCAATGTTGGACAATGGAAAAACCAAGATGATATTTCTCTGGTTTTTCAGTATGATGTCATATAAATTTGAGCAAGTCATTTCACTGTTCAGGGCTTACACGGGTACAAAGCAAACAAGATTCAAACACTGGTAGTATAAGAAGGAATGCATGACTATTTTAGATTATTTCTGATACCTGAAGTTTCTATTGTTGTCTGAGCTCTTATGCTATAAAGAATATATTTACTACAATAGTTTCATATACTCATTTGTTCATTCAAAGATATTTACTGAGTATTGACTAAAGGGCATGACCATACTTGCTATCAGTTATTCAGAGACCACTAAGACAAAGTTCCAAACCTTCACAGTACTCATAGTCTGATGAATGAAGCAATAAACCAAAATTAACAGCACAGTATAACAAGGGATATGATAAATGCATGGCAGTGCTCCTTTGGGAAGTCAGAGGAGACACTCCTAACTTTGCCTCAGAGAGAGAAGAAAACTACTTAGAGGAGGAGAACACTGAACTAGATTGATGGTGAAAATAGAACTTCTTGCTGATAGACCAAAGATTGCACAGGAGGGCCGAGTTAATTTGTGCTGTTCAGGAGACTCTTGGCTTTAAAGCATTCTTTTTTTTTGGCTTTAAAGCTATACATTATTGTGAAGTCCTGCTACCACCAATTTGTTTTGATACTAGGTTTTCTTTCTTGTCTTCTATTACATAAGAAGGAACGGAGAAAACAGTAACTACTAAATATCAATGTATGATTAATTTCATGACTACTTTCTACCCATTCATTACCTCTATTTTTTGAGTGGTGTGTGTGTGTACATATGAAAAAGTAAACATGAATAAAGGTTATTATGAGAATTTTATGATATCTTTTGAGATAACAAGAGTGATGTTGGTGTAACAAACCCAAACAGGGAAACCTACACTCAAATTGTTTTAAATATTTCAGAGGATTCTAGAGCTTTCCAAGAACAGCTAAATATACAGACTTTTTTTTTTCTTTTACTTTCCATTATACAGTGTGTTAGAAGGATTCTCTTTTTAGCAGGTGTGAACAAGGAACAGGTAGCAGGAGAGGTTGGTACATAGAAAGTATTTGAAACAAAATCAGAATATAATGAGCTAAGCCAGTGATTCTCAAAGTATAATACACATAAGAACAACCTGGAGAACTAGTTTAAAAACTGTAGTAGGCCTGGGGTTGGGCTGATGAATTTTCATTTTTTTACAAACCCACAGATGATGCTGTTGCTACTGGTTGAGGATCACACTTTGAGAACAACTAATGTAGACCAGTGCTTCTCAAATTTAATCTGCATATGAATTACCTGGGGATCTTGTTAAATTGAAGATACTGATTTAGTAGGCCTGGGGTGGGTGGGAGAATTTGCATTTTGAAGAAACTCACCGCTGGTCTGTAGACGGCACTGTTAAGAAGCAAGGCCTTAGATGATTTCCTGCCTTAAGAGTCCAAGTCATATGACATGGCTTGGTGATTTTCAGAAAATAATAGGATCAAGAAATGATTTCAAGTTTATTTCCAGACCAAATAAGATTGTCTCCTTACCAACAAAGGCTAATAGAGAATTAATGTTAGTTCTTGTTTATTGTGTGAGTAAATATTACAGCCCTACTGAGAGAAACATTTACCAAGCTTCTGTTCCCTGTTTAAAATGCCTGCCCTAGTTACTGTGAAAGATTAGGTCAAATGCAGGTTTCTTCTTTTAAGTAGCTTCTATCACTACCTTGAAACCTTAGAAATTAAATGTTACCCTGAACTGCCATGTATTAAATGCATTATATTTCTCTGATTCTGATAATTTGTAAGTACAGAAGGTAAAAAATAATTGGTCTAACATCTCTCCCCCGCAAAAAAAAAAAAAAGAAAGAAATCTTAGAAATAGCACACTATTCATGTTGTGTTATCTAACCTCCCCCTGCCCCTGTTTAAAATTTTTACTTTGTTAGACAAGTTCTGTTCAAATAAAGCAAAAGGTTGAACTAAATTTAGTGAAAGGAATTGGAAAATAGGCTTAATTTTGATCAGGTAACAGTCCCTGGTGGATTATATGGGTCCGGGTATGAAGGAGCCTTACTGAGAAATGTGTTGGCTGTCTTCAACCTACATTTTCTTGGTAATTGATAATTCTCCATTCCCTCTGTTCCGTGTAGACCTTTTAAAAAACAGAGAAATGAAATAAAGGTGATGGTATTTGGAGTAGAAATTTCTAATAGAACATTCAAATAAAAATACAAGGAATGAGATCTGTAGTATTTACTTTGGCCAACTTTGGATGATTTTAAGGACTGTGGGATGCATACATTTCTGTTCTTCTTATGCCCCTCCCATTCACAAATTTTCAAGTGATATGATACTGTTAAATTCAGTGACTGAACATGGTTTTTATATAGTTAACAGTAAATTTCTCAATTCTCAATTTGTTTATTTTCTTGGTGAACTGGATCAAATATGGACAACTGATCATGTTAATACAAATACCCAAGCCCTCAGCCAAATAAATGCAAAAATATTTAAAGTATTAATATAATTTTAACATTTCTTTTGCCTGGCGTGTGTGACTTTTTTTTTTTTTTTTGCAGTACGCGGGCCTCTCACTGTTGTGGCCTCTCCCATTGCGGAGCACAGGCTCTGGATGCGCAGGCTCAGTGGCCATGGCTCACGGGCCTAGCTGCTCCATGGCATGTGGGATCTTCCCAGACCGGGGCATGAACCCGTGTCTCCTGCATCGGCAGGCGGACTCTCAACCACTGTGTCACCAGGGAAGCCCCATGACTTTTAATATTATCATTTCTGAGGATAAATGATTATATTTACAGTAATAATTTATGATTAAGTGCTTTTGTCATTTCTACTCCTTCATCCCATTTCTCAAGGATGTTAATTTCTAATCCACTTACCAAATTGGACTACTTCAAGCAAAAAATTTATTTGCAGGATTTTGACTTTCTCAACACATCATACTTGCATCTTTTGTTAATTATCTAAAAGAAGTTGCAAGGAATATGGTTTTAAAGTGTAGATGTTTGGGCTAGAAGAGCAGTGCTTCTTAACCTTTTTGGAAATTCAACCCTTTTTAAAAGTGTGGGTCCTATTCACAGAAAATGCTCATGAAGCACATTCAAGAAAATTTTGCGTACAACATAGTGCATATTCATTGACCTTTTGAAGGAAGATTAACAACTCTGATCTTGATAACTGAGGTGAAGTTAACCAAAATGCCATATTTTTTTCTTCTTTTCTTACATAGACATTGAAACCAGATGGATCAATAGACTGTTTTTCTAAAAACATCATTTTGTTTTTATGGTGTAAACCTTGTCTTACAAATAAGCCTTTATCCTGATTTGTAACATAGAAGCAAGTGGACATCTGGCTTCTGTGGAAAATATGATTCACTCATTTGCATTTTAAAATTCCATTCATTCCATTTTTAAATTGTTCACTTGTCCTCTTTGCTCTTTCTAAAAGCAACACTTCTCAACTCTCTTCAATTTCAAATACCCACAGAGTTTATGTTATTTATAATTTAGAATGTTATCCCTTTAACATTTTTAAATGAAAATCAGTATTCAAGGTCCACAGTATGAGGAAACACACAATATCTAGGTAAGTGAGAAGTCATTTGAAAACCAACAAGGAATTTGGGTGTCAAAAATCAATTTATGGGCTTCCCTGGTGGTGCAGTGGTTGAGAGTCCGCCTGCCAATGCAGGGGACACAGGTTCGTGCCCCGGTCCGGGAAGATCCCACATGCCGCGGAGTGGCTGGGCCCGTGAGCCATGGCCGCTGGGCCTGCGCGTCCAGGGCCTGTGCTCCACAACGGGAGAGGCCACAACAATGAGAGGCCCGCCTACCACACGCACACAAAAAAATCAATTTATCCCTATTCCTTTATATCAGTCTTGAATGACTGAAATAACTTTTCAAATGAAAAAAATTCAGGATCAAAATACTAATAAATAATTTATTCTTCATGTCTGTTATAATATCTCTTCAAGAGATATTTTGCTATGTAAAGCTGTTTCTATCACTAATGAGATGTTGTAAAAACAATTCTGAGATGAAAGACTATAATGCTGTTTGGTTGTTCATGAATATTATTTGCAGCAATAGTTTTTAAGAGTAAAGACTGAAAGTATAAGAACTTGAAACCTGGAAGATTTCTTCATTCTTAGTCCTAGTCCTTTCTCTTTATAGTGGCAAATCCAGAATCTAATCATTTTCACAAAATTGAACTCTCATGATAACCAAGAGCAGAATAATTTGAATGTTCCATTCCAATTTTAGGTAAGACTTCTCATGAGCATTTTATTCCTCATCTTAAAAGGCCTGTGTGGAATGCTAATATTTCCAAAGGATAGTTCTGAATATATAGTTAAATTTAATCTCTTTTAATATTTCCTTATAACCAACTAGTTATATCCTGGAAAAATCTGAGTGTGTGTACATAAAAACATATTCCTTCAGTTGAATGGAATAGGTGATAGGTCTAAAACTAGATGTGAGAAATAGGGATAACAATGATAGGCGAAAGTCAAAGGAGGAAAGAAATCAGTTCATCATCTTCAACTGAATTTTGGACCTGATTCTCAAAGTATGACAGAAGATATTGCTTTTCCAAGAATATAATCACATGAGGTTTAAAGATATTTACTTAGGGAACATATATCACGGACAGTAGAGAGATACACATGGGAAACTGGAACCAAGAAGACCAGGTGGTAGAAGTTCACAAGCTCTGAGCTTGCATGCTCTCATAATTCATGTCTCACTACTGATGTTCTTTGCTAATATCTTACAATTTAGAAAATACCTGGAAGAACGAAACGGACTAGAAATTAGGAGATGTGAATTTGCTTAAGTTTTCCAACCTAGATTTCATGACAGCTATGATCTTGAACTAAATTACATTTCCCTTCAGGGTTTGGTGTCTATAATTGGGGGCAATGAATGATCGTTTTAAAGATTTGGTCTGTAGACCAAATGAGAGCCCCCTTCTTGAGGTCAAGGCATTATAAACTCTTTTGAGACTAGCTAGAGATTTTTAGAAGCTAGAATCATGTAGATCACTCCTAACCCTAGCTACACGCTAGAGACGCCAATTCCTAAAGTAACCTGAAGCAATCAGATAGACTAAAGGGATCTTAGTGACGTAAGGCAGATTGGTCCCATCAGTCATTCCAGAAATGTCTCAACTCTTATTCTGAGCAGGATGAGATGTACTATCATGAGGACACCCACCCGATATTTTGAGGCATTGATAATACTTTCAAATACACTCACTGCATGGATGGTTCAATATGGATATAATAATTCTTCAGTTCCTTTAGGAACAAGAAGCAGTCTACCTCTGTCTCCCACTGATGCAGCTGTCAGAATTCTGGGCCAGGGGATACATCCTCTCTCTTTAAAGGAAACTTAGCTGCCCTTCTGGTGGGAGAGAGTAAAGCAATCTAAGGTGTTGAATGCTGATTAGCACATCAGTCAGACTCTCTATCTGATGTAATTAAAGGAGCCTTGAAAAAATAGTTCTGAAGAGAAATGTGGACAGCTATCCAAAGCGTTTTGTCTGGAACAAATATTCATGGGCTTTTCCATTGAAGGAGAGGCTAAAAACTAGTCTCTGAAAATGACTAGAGGAGTCTGTGTTTGGTAGATTAGGTCAAAGGAGAAATTCGATGTTTGAGTTGGCAGGTCTCAAAACAAGTACTGAATCAATCAGTCCCCCTCTTTTAGGAAGAATCCAAATGGGTTTGGCTGTGTTTTTGGTTCATTCTGCCTCACCTGTGAGATGGGGTGGTAATATCACCCCCTACTCACTTCATAAGTACGTATCTAGGACACAAAAAGATAATTACTTCTCAATATAATAACTTGAGATTTTAGGGGAAAAAAGTGCAAGCACATAAAAATCTAAGACGTAAACATTCTGTTGTGCTTTTTAGTGACTTTCATTTGGAGTTATTATTGTTGAAGTATTTATAAGCTGAATTTCTTAACTTCCTTTTGCCATTAGTGAAATTGAAGACCCAAGTCTCCAGGATGTCAATATTATAAACCCAAAGCTATGGAACAATATTGGTATAGCAAGTCAGTAATGAACACGAAAAGACAAAGCTGAAACTTTTCTGCTGAAGCTTATTTTCATTACCATGTAATTTTTAAATATTCATTGAAGCAAAAAACATTAAAATGCACAACTGTAAGTGTACAAATTATTGAATATTTGAACAGAGTGAACACATCCATGTAATCTTCAATGATTTCAAGGAAAAGAACATTATTACCATATAAGAAATTCCCCTTCATCCCATCTTGTTACTACCCGCCAAAAGAAATCACTATCTTGATTCCTATTACCTCCAATTAGTTTTATGTTGTTGACTTTTATATAAGTAGTTACGTATGGTATGTGTTTTGTTGTACCCATGCTATGGCACGGTGGTGGTGTAATTGCAGTTCATTTATTTTCATTGCTGTAGAGTATTTCATCACATGAATATACCAAAGTTCATTTATCGCTACTTTTTTTTTTTTTTTTTTTTTTTTTTTTTTTTTTTTTTTTTTTCGCGGTATGCGGGCCTCTCACTGTTGTGGCCTCTCCCGTTGCGGAGCACAGGCTCCGGACGCGCAGGCCCAGCGGCCATGGCTCACGGGCCCAGCCGCTCCGCGGCACATGGGATCCTCCCAGACCGGGGCACGAACCCGTATCCCCTGCATCGGCAGGCGGACTCTCAACCACTGCGCCACCAGGGAGGCCCTATCGCTACTTTTGATGGATAAGAGTTGCTTCCAATTTTTGGCTTCTATTCATCTTGTATGTATTTTGGGCAAATAAGTATACTTTTCTACCTGGGGTTAAATAAATACCTGGGAATGGATATGCTGGGTTAAATATATACCTGGGAATGGAAACAAGGTATGTTCAGCTGTGGTAGATGTGACAAACAATTTTCTGAAGTGGTTGTGCCATTTCATGCTTGCACCAGCAATGTCTGATGTTGCTTCATATCCTCACCAGGGTTTGATGGTATCATTCTATTTAATATCAGCCATTTTGGTGGGTATGTAGTGATATCTCATTGTAATTTTAATTTACACTCCTTTGGAAACTAATAAAGTTTGGGCACTTTTCCTGTGTTTATTGACTATTGTGAAGTATCTGTTGCCCATTTTTCTTTTGGATTGTTTGTCTTTTTTTTATGGTTTTATAGTACTTGGTATATTCTACATATGTCCTTTGTGAGATCAATGCTTTACAAACAACTTTTTCCAGTTTATAGTTTGCCTGTTTCACTTTCTTAATGTGTCTTTGGATGAACATAATTTCTTAATTTTAATGTGGTTGTTTCCTTTATGGTTAGTGCATTTTGTTTCTTGTTATCTTTACCTACCCCAAAAGTGTGACAATATACTCCTATTTTGGGGGGAAGATTATTTTTTAACCTTTTATTTTTAGATCTATGAACCACCTGAATTGTGCATCCAATAGAGTAGGAATCACTTATAATTTTTTCCTTATATATATTTGGTTGGCCTAACACCATTTATTGCAAAGATAATTCTTTCAATATTGCAGTGCAGTGTCACCTTTGTCATAAATCACCTTTGTCATAAATCAGCTGACTATGTGTATGTGTAGATCTGTCTTGATTCTCCTTTAGTTTCCTTATGCACTATACTGTCTGAATTACTATACTTTGTACTAAGTCTTGATTTCTAGTAATGTATAGCCTTTGATTTTGTTCTTTTTCAAGATGATCTTGGCTATTCTTATCCTTTTGCATTGAAAATTATCTTACTGATTTCCACTTTTAAAAATATCTGGTAGAATTTTGATTGGGAATGCATTGAATCTATATATCATTTTGGGGAGAAATGCTATGTTTTCAACATTGTATTCTGTTCATAAAAATGGTAAATCCTTTCATCTATAGTTTTTATAGCCTTATTTAATTTCTCTCAATGTTTTATAGTTTTATGGGTACAGGTATTATACATACTAAAATTTTTTTCTTTGGTGTTTGCTTTTTTGGGATACTATTGCAAATTGTATATATGTTTTTAAAATTTCATTTTCTAATTGTTAATGGTATATAGAAATACAATTTATAATTTTTTTATATTGACCATTTATCCAGTTTCTTTGCTAAACTCTTTTACAAATCCTATTTTAAGCCTTTGGATAAAAGCCTTTGGATTTTATAAATATACAGTTATATCACTGGCAAATAATATCATATTTCTCTCTCTTTTTTCTTTCTTTCAAATCCATATATCTCTTATTTCTTTTACTTGCTTATTACTCTGACTAGTTGTTGAACAGAAGAGTACTAATGAACATCTTTGTTTCTTTTCCAGTCTCATGGGGGAAAAGTTTTTATGTTTCCCTATTTCATATACTACTTGCTGTAGGTTTTATGTAGATACGTATTAACAGATTAAGAAAGTTTAATTTATTCCTAAAAGTATATGGATTAATTTTCAAACATCTTTATACTTTCTACTTATCTTTTTAAAAAATTGGTTTCTAATCTAATAGCAATGAGGTCAGAGAATACACCGTGATTTTAATTCTCTGAAATTTGTTGAACATATATCAATATTGATAAAGTGTGTTCTAGTTTGGTATACATTTCATGTGCACTTGAAAGAATGTATATTCTATCACACTTAAAGACTGTGTTCAACGTATAGTCTATCACATTTGAAGTCAGTTAGATCAAGAGTGTTTATTTTCATGCTAAAATTTTCTATATCCTTACTGATATTTTATCTAGTATTATTACTAAAAGAACTATGTTAAAATCTTGCAATATGATTTTTGATTTGTGAATTTTCCTTATATTTCTGTCAATTTTATTTTGCTTCATATATTCTGAAGCAATGTTATGAGATGTATATAAATTTTAAATTGCTGTTTTCCTGATGTATTAACTGTTTTATCATTAGAAAATGCCCGTTTTTTTTTTAAATGGAGGTTGCCCATTCTTTTTTTTTTTTTTTTTTTTTTTTTTATTTATTTTTGGCTGTGTTGGGTCTTCGTTTCTGTGCGAGGGCTTTCTCTAGTTGCGGCGAGCGGGGGCCACTCTTCATCACGGTGCATGGGCCTCTCACTATCGTGGCCTCTCTTGTTGCAGAGCACAGGCTCCAGACGTGCAGGCTCAGTAGTTGTGGTGTACGGGCTCTAGTTGCTCTGCGGCATGTGGGATCTTCCCAGACCAGGGCTCGAACCCGTGTCTCCTGCATTGGCAGGCAGATTCTCAACCACTGCGCCACCAGGGAAGCCCCCCTGTTTTATATGACTTTCCTTTTCTCCCTTTCCTTATTTTCCACTGATCAAATGTTTTTAGCAATGCATGTCCCTCACATAAAACTCTGGCTGATTTGGTAATTATACTTCACTAGTTTTTTTTTTTTTTATTGATTACCTTAGAGATTATAACTCAGATCCTTATTTTATGACCATTTATTTTAAATTTGTACTTTTATCTACTTTCCAGACAATGCGAGGTACATAGAACACTTTATGTCCATCTACCTACTTCTTGACTTTTGTATTATTGTTGCCACACATTTAATTCTAACTATATTTTAAACCACAAAATACATTATTTCTTTTTATGGATTTACTATTTTGATGTATAAACATATTTACTCTTCATTCCTCTCTACATTTCTCTGCTTGCTTCTGGATTTGTTTTCATTCTGCTCAAAGAAATACTTTACTATTTTCTTTAGTATGAGTCTACTGCTATGAATAATCTTTGTTTTTGTATTTCTTTCTTAGCTTCACTTTTTTGAAGGATATCTCATCTGGGTATAAAATTTTAATTTAGTAGGTTCTTTTCTCCTTTCAGCACTTTAAAAATATTTCATTATCTTCTGGCTTTCATTGCTTTTTTTTCACTTCTTTGAAAGTAATGACTTTTTCATCCTTCGAGTACTCAAGATTAAACTCTATGTTTTTTTTGCTTGCTTTATGCTGAAGAAACTCAGTGTGATTTTCCTTGACTTGTAGAATTTTCTTTGTATTTACTTTCTTTGAGTTCATAAGACATCCTGGATTTGTCCTTGCAGTTTTTTTTTCCAGCATTGAAAAACTCCTGGTAACAATCTCTGCAATATTGTAGTTGCCCCGTTGTGCCTCTGCTCTCTTTCAAGGACTCAAATTGCATGTATATTAGAACTATTTTTTTAACCACAACCCACTTATATTTTCTGTATTTTTCATTCATTTTATTCTTCATGCTTTAGTCTGGATATTTTCTACTGACCTATCTTCCAGATCTGTAAACCCTTCTTGAACTCTTTCCAAACTAGAGTTAAGCCTATCTTTTGAAATCTGAATTTAAGTTGCTATAATTTTTAGATGTAGAATTTTTATTTGATTCTTTTTATATGTTCCAGTTCTATGGTAGGATTATCTGGCTTGTTTAGTTTCTTGAACATATTGATCAACTTATCTTTAATTTCATGTCTGGAAATTCTAATATTTGTGTCACCTATGGGTCTGTTTCTATTATTTACTCACTTGTTCTTTTGACACTTTTTCTTCACTAAGACTGCACTTTTTTATTGAGTCCTAGACATTGTGTTTGATTGTAGAAACTGATTTCTGTTTCTTATTCCAAAGAGGATTTATCCCACCCTCTGGCAGGCAGCAAAAAAATAGAACATATCTAATTATGGACGGAGCTGACTGGAAGCTGATTTTCTGTAGGGCTTGGTCTTCCTCTTAATCATCCCTTTCCAAGGTACAGCTTTCCATGTTTCCCAACTGAGACTCTTCCCAGGGCCATGAGAATGCCAATACTCTGTCCTACTTCATATTTACTTTCTGCTTGGCTGCTGCTGCTTCTTTTTTTTTTTTAAGGTTTTTTTTTTTTTTTTTTTGATGTGGACCATTTTTAAAGCCTTTATTGAACTTGTTACAATATTGCTTCTGTTTTATGTTTTGGTTTTTTGGCTGAGAGGCATGTGGGATCTTAGCTCCCTGACCAGAGATTCAACCCACACCCCCTGTATTGGAAGGCAAAGTCTTAACCCCTGGACCACCAGGGAAGTCCCCTCTGCTTGGCTTCTTAGCCTAATCATCAATACAGCTTTATTGGTAACTCCTGTGAAAGTAAGAGATTCTTCTTTTTTGTGTAGTTTTAGGCCCCTTAAATTCCTGCCTGCCATGATAGCACAAAACTCTGATTTTTGCCTTCTCAGTAGGTAGCAGCTGACCTTTACCTGCCTTCTCATCTTCTTTCCCTAAGCCAAGAATTGGCATATGCCATTACAGTAAAAGTGTTAAAAAAAAAAAAAATTGAGCTTGTCCTCGTAAGCCCCTTTTTCTCCAGAAGCTTGCCCCTCATATCTTGGCTGTCTCAGCAATTCTCCAATGCCTTCAAGCTTATGTCTTTGTATGTTATCTAGCTTTTCCTAACTGTTCTCAGTAAGAGCTTTGATCTACTCCAAGCTACTACATGGTATTTGGAAGTGAAAGTAATTTCTTTTTTTTCCCCCAAAATGATGAGATTAGCCAATATTGAGTGATATTTTACATATTAACAATTTGTTTTAAAGTAAATAATTCAAAACTCTTTCTTCCTTTGTATTACAAAGAACTCCAATAACTTTTTGAGTATTTTTGGAGTATGTATATTATGAATTTGATTTAGGTAACTTTCCATTATCAGTTAGAAATGTATTATACCTTTAGAAGCATAGTTATGTTTTGAGATATTAATAAACCAGAATTTTGGTATATGGTACTTTAGTTATAAAGTGATAACAAAATAGGAGGAAAAACATCCCTCAGGGCATCACAATATTTGGTTCTTGGGGTACATGCTTATATAGGTGTTTTAAAATAGAGTCTCAATAATTAGACTGTCTTGGATGAAGTTCAAGAAATCCATTTAGAATGAGATTTTAGAATCATAGCTTTCAATTAGTTAAGAATTGATCTAAGCACTAATCTAAAATATTTCACAAATAGGGTGAACCTTGTCATCCCTTACTCAAGAGTCAGACGTTAGGAAAACCCTGTGTTACAGGAAATACTTTTGGAACTGCTATGCTCAGTACCTATTTCCTTTGGACATTGTACAATCATTGTATGCATAAAGGCCCATCTTATATACTCCATCAAAATCATGGATAGTCTTTCCTCTATATCTTAGTATCTTCATTCTAAGGGAGGATTAATTCCATGTTTTCCTCTCCATCCCATTCTCCTATGTAATTTTATCTGACCTGTATATCTCATCTTCTTAAAATGAAATTATTATTATTATCAAATATTTGTATTATCAAATACAAATTTATCAAATTTTTGATCTGAGAAACTGATACATAATAAGATATATGTTTCAAGTGAAAGCTTTAAACACATCTGAATCAAAATACTTCATTATAACAACTCTTGAATAAAATAATCTTAATAGTGTTCTGTTATACATACATTTTCAAAGAAAAAAACCATTGCTTTTTTTCTTCATTAAGTATTTGCATGAGTCTTTAAGTTACAGCTTTCTGGTTATAAATGTATAGATTTGAATAAGTTCTAAAGATTTTTCCCCCCTCAAACCAATTCAAACCTGGAGGATACGGTATAACAACTGTCATCATAATTAAGATAATCTTGTGCTTCGAAACTTTTGTTTTAACCAAGGTAGCATCTGGTTTTCTTTATTTTGACAATTGTAGTTTCCCAGTTTCAGGATTTTTTACATTATAATTCAAATTAATGTCGCATAGTGTCTGCCAGTTTTCATGGTTTGCAAGTATAATACCCATTGGTCATTTTTATTGGAAATTACAGATTTTTATTTTATATAATAAGTTTTTAGGAGGGATGTAATTTGTAAATCCATGAAAGAATGAATCCATTTTCATTCAGATATCTAAATTATTTTATTGCCTCTGTTTTACAAAGATACATTTGTCTCAAGGGCATTCAATTTTGCATCAGAAAACAAATAGCTTAGTATTGCCACTTGCCACAGTTTTGAAGATATGTTACATGATCCAGAAAACACACCATAAAAAGAAAAATGGAAATATTATTATATTGCTCATGGCCTACTTTACTGTCTTAATATTATCAAAAAGCCCTATTTTCAGATTATTCCTTTTATGTAAATTATCAGCAAAAGACCAGTATATTGCTGTGGTTAGATTACTGTTCTCTTGTATATATCGTTAAACACCTTACTACTTAATTATGATCTCCAAATGGTGTTAATATAAAAATGTTGTGACTTCAAAACATTGAAAATCCTTGGTCTAGCTGTTATAACACCATGTCCACAAGATATAGCTATATGCCTGATTTATACTGCACTTATGTTTAAATTTAATGCCAACATTTTATTGCTAAGAAACATGTTAAATGAGGATGGAGATGCCATATTTATTGAAGGGCACATCTACATTGGCAGGTGTTTTCTGAATTAAACATTTGTTTCAGATAATATTTTATTCAGGAGCATCTTATCAGCCAAAATGTTTTCTCTCTTTTTTTCAAGTTTTGAAAATTCCAGTTTCCTTACCACATATCCTAAGCTGGAAATGTTTGGGAAGAAATATTCTTTTCCTTTGGTCCCAAATGCTTCAGAACTCTCATTTCCTTATTGAAAATCTTCTGTCCAGGGCTGGTATTCACACAGAATATTTCAGCTCTTTAGGCATTGAACTTTATTTTCCAAATGTTTTTCTTTAAAAATAGGCTTTTAGATTGGAGCTTCTCATTTGGAAATAGCTGAAGGTCTGTAAGTATACAGGTCAAAGTGGAGGGACTGGAAAAGCACCGTTTAGAATATGACACTTGTCTAAGACAATTTTCAAAGTAATCTCAGAAAGATGAGTGATTGAGGTTCCCAAAGAAACTGCTGACAGTGTCTGAAATTAACACACTTAGTTCTATATCTGTGCAATTTGACCTTAATTTTTTGGTGAACAAAAGTTACACTTTGCACTAATTTGCATTGCCGCTACTTTCATTTTAAATTGGAATTTTTTATCACCATCCATCTGTAAGATACCTCCTTGTTACTAATTTCTGATGTGGATTCCCTCATTAATATGAGCTCCACAACTGCATCGATTAAAAGTTATCTAATCATATCTGGCTTATCCCATGTTGTATCATTCTGTTCCTGTATTTGATGGAGAGTGATTTAACTGACAATGTTAGTATATAAAGATAATGAATCAGATAGTAATATTGGAAGAGTAAAATTTTAATATATTTATTGATGTTTTATAGGATTTAAAATTTTAGGTGCAGTTTTCTTTTTTAGCCATTTTAGTAGAGTAGAAAACAAATTTTGTATTTTGTAGTCTTGTAAAGATATGTAAAGAGTGTTCAAATGAGAATTTAAATGGATTCCTAATTAAATATTATGCACCTCTTTGTAAAACAATTTTCTTTCTTTTCTTTTTATGATCATTTTGAAAGCTCTTAAGTGAAAGAAAATTCTGTTTCTGATAACAACCTTCACAAGTATGAAACCAATATAGAAAACATTGTCTTTAAGAGCATTTGAAAATCAAAAGGTTGAGTTACTGAGAGAGTAAGACACCTCTGGAATATACTGGCCACAGAAACTCCTAACGCTCTTAATTAGTTGTTTAGATCAGGGGCAAAGAAACAAAACTTCTCAACAAAACATACAAGTGCAGTGAGCTGAGGGTCCCTTTAAGAGCTAGATTTGATAGCTGTGTTAAAGCATCAATAGACACGTCAAGAATTAGGGGTAGGGAATTAAGAGATACAAACTATTCTGTACAAAATAAGCTACAAGGATATGTTGTACAACATGGGGAATATAGCCAATATTTCATAGTTACTATAAACGGAGTACTACCTTTAAAAATTGTGACTCACTATATTGTATACCTATAAATTATATAATATTGTACATCAGCTCTACTTCAATTAGAAAAGAAGAATTCTCTTTATAATCTCAGATTTAACTCTATCTGAGTTGGCCAGTGCTGAGACTTCAGGCCACTTGGAAACTCTCAGCATCTGTTCCTTTATTTGCTGAAAAATTGAGCATCTCTAATTATTAAAAGTCTACCTTTAATATCAATGAGAATTCACTGAAGGATTAAAGGACTCTTGCTGCCCTCTGGTTTCAGTAATTATAATAAGCTCTCTGTAAGTTTGTGCATTTTAATATCTATCCTTCCCCTCTATACCTGGTCCTTAGTGCCTATTATTTGTGGGGCTGCTCTTTCCCAACCTGCCCAGTGTGTTAACCCCAAGGAGAAACATGCACTTTGATTAGTGCTTTCTTAAAACTATGCATCTGTTTTCTCTTCTGGAAAATAAGGATGACATTACCCATCATCCAGTGTGGTGAGACAATAGAGGAAATAATCTTTGTGAAGGTGCTCTACCTAGTACCTTGTACATAGAAAGTGCTGTTTTGGCTCTTTTACCATCTATTCTCTTCTCTCTAAACCCCTCCCCACGTGATGAGAATTGCTGGTGCCCTGGGGAAAGGGAGCTTTTGGAGCTAGTGACTGTTTAATGCTCATGCTATGGGGAGGACTGCCTTTCTCTGATAGATTCTTCCCTGGTGTACATTGGACCTTAAATTCCTCTGCTCTCTAGCTTCTCTATAATTCTTGCTATTTGACTTAATTGAGACCTGAAGCCTAAACTATCAGAAGCTATAAACTATTTCTAACAGCACACCAAGTGAAGAGAAGAATTTTAAAAATCAATAAAAAGTCTTAATGTAGGAACCATGATGACCACTGAGATTATCATAGAAGAATGAAAAGAACTCTTGCCTGAGTGGTCAAAGCTCTTTGCTCTTTCCTAACTTTGAGTCTGACATGCTAGTAGGCTGCTTTAACTTTTTATTATTCTATTATAATATCTGAGTGTTAAACTAGATCAGGTGCAAAGATTTTGTCCAGAACCCTAGTACAAGGAGATACTCTAAGAAAACATACCTCAAGTACATTTGAAAGCTGCTGTACTGTGCCCTGCCCCTCACACCCCCAATCTTGTAGAGTCACAAAATGGCGTGGAGTGTCTGTGAGTTCCTAGAAAATGAAATTTTCTTAAGATTATCTAATCCAGTCTCCCCCACAAACCATTATTTCCTAAAATTCATTCTGGAAGACACTGGCCAGCTTCAGGGAGAAAGCTAAATTTAAGAATGTGGCAATCCTTATATCTTAACTAGCCATTGTCTTAGTGTAAGAGGAATACATGTCACCAAACCATCAAGTTTTCTATTCCATCTGTTTTCCTAACAAAGGTGTAACTGTCAGGACTTTTTGGCTTATTTAGAATCACAACATGACATGAATGATTGTCCACTGTTAAAAACAGCTCCAGAAGAATGAAGGCAAACTGTCATCATAGAACACCTGTTTCTTTTGACCTAATCCTAAAATGTGAGACGCAGTATTACAAAAGGTTATCACTAATCTCCTCATTGTAACAAAGTTTTTTTTTCTCTTTGTGGATTAAATGCAGTTTCTTATCAGCCATTATTATTAATTCAGCTCAATCCTAATAAACTCCTATCCCATGTCTTCCATTTGTAATGCATTGTGAAGGAATGCCCACTGTGTCTCTCCCACTTCTGTGGCTAGCTCGGGACACTTGGGATGGCAAACAGAAGTTCAGAAAGGGTAAGTGCCATACCCTTTGGCCCATGATGCATTGAAGAACCTGGGGGATAAATTCATGCTCTGGCTCATGGGTGGAGGCAGAGTAACTGAAGGATTCTTGATCTTTCCCTGCCAAACACAGCCCAGGCCCCTTTGCCCGCTCAGGGTCCTACTTCCTTACGTGACAAATGAGGTATAACTAAATCCCAGCATTTCTCAGGTCCTTTCACATTCTAATCATCCAAAGAACTCTTCAACTAGTTAATAATTCCTTTTTATCATAATAGAGCCTTAGAGCATAATTTCGATCATGGTTAAGCATAGTTAAGTGAGGCAGTTAATGAATAGGCATTTCACATTTCATATGTCAAGTAGTTTTGTAGGTGAAGATGAGCCCTAGAATAGGTGTCATGGACATATTAGTGTGAGGGTATACGTGTGCACCCATATTAGGAAGGAGAAAACAAGGACAGGAAAAAGTAAAAAAGTAAAAAGAAAATTTGGGAAAGAATGTGAAGGAAGGTGACTGTGGCCTGACCTAGCGTTCTTTAGAAGGAAAACTACAATTTATGTTTGTGACAGAAAGAGGTTATGCAAAGTGCTGAACTGAAGGAATGTGTAAAGTGTGCAAAGTGATGGAAGGTGGGAGCTTGGTATTGAAAGTATCTGGTGGGGATGCAGTAATGGCTGGGGCATGTTTTCAGTCTAAGTGACAGATAAGTAGGTAAGTGTAGTTTTTGCTATTTCTGATCTGCAAGGATGAATGTGTGCCAACTATGGAAAAGGAGATTTAGGTTCAATTTTGAATTTCAAAATAAATACTGCATTATTCCACCAGAAAGCTTCAGTAAACAGAGAGTGCTTTATTCCTTTTTAAAAATTATTATTAAAGGCTTGACTGTTAAATATTAAACTTGACATTTTGATTAGCCTGACTGTCAACATGTTCTCTGTCTTAAGGGTAATTAAGCATTATCTGAGAGCATATCCCGTTTTCAAGGGTAGCTTTTTGATCAATACCACAGAAATACTAAACATATAGGAGAAACATATATAATTTGTTGATATACAAGTCAGAAAATTACACTAATGGTTTTAATTTACATTCCACCCTAGCCTTCTATTTTACAGGCAGAAAATTTGTGCTTCCTTTAATTGCACAAGCAATTAGGCATTTACACTCTCAAAATTAAGAGATAACGGCTAATTGTGTATGCAATATCTGTGCCCACCAGTATCAGTGGCTACAAACAATCCTGCTACCAAAATGAAAGCCAGGGATAAAAGCCGGTCCTGAGTCATTGCCCTTTTTGAAGCTTGGAATATGCTTTGCTCATAACTTAAGTGGCTTTGAAAGTTCTATGTTTTTGACAGATGTAAGCATTAGCCTGCAGTGCTCTTTACGATCTGAAGTACAAATTATTCTCATTGAAATAAAGTGGAAATGGTGACAAATTCTGAACAATTTTGTTATGAGATATATTATATTTGAAAATTTCCTCTGGAGTATTTTAGACCAATCATGTTGGAAATTTAATATGAGTGCCTGATTTTTAAAGTTATATTTCCTGCTCTTAAAGCCCACCCAGAATTTGTCTCTAGTGATTTTATACCTCTTCAAATGACACCCAAATATTTACAGCCCCCAAAGCACCACAGGAGTTCCACTAAATATGATACATTCACAGAAATTGCTGTAGAAGTGAACAAAAGATGAGTCTGTCTTTCCACCTAAAATGTCTATTTCATTTGTATACCACTGAATTTACCTTGCTTTTTCCTCACTAAAATATGTAAAATATGCCTTCTGTGTTCCTTGTCTATCTTTCACAGTAAGTTTGGAAGAAAACAGTGTCCGTTTGCTACTGAATATTTTCATTCAATGTCTCCAAATAAGAGATCAAGACTTAACCCAAGTTGAACACCCTCTGTGCAGTAATCAAATTCAGCTATTTTAAAAAAATCATTAATAACAGCTGTGAAACACAAAAATCCATGAGGTTGAATTTTGCTGTAACCACATACTGAAAAATCCCTGCTTTTGCTAAATCTACTTAGAAGCCCATAAGAGTAGCTGAGCACAGCCAACTAACTCTTAATTCTACTTGACTCCCTCAGTCTGATATTCTAGCCATTATTTTTGTTGTTTTTCAAAAAATCTAACTACCCTTGCACTTATGTCATAAAAAATTCTGCCTTTTTTCCCTTTTTTAATATTTGTATTCAAGACAAACAACAGGAGGTTGAAATCAGGCCATTTAAAAGAAACATCTGCTGACATTTATTCATATGCTACATGTTCCACTTTCATCATTGAATGTAATGATAAACACACATTCCAGTCAATAATGGCAATTCCCAGCCAAGCTTTACAAATGGTCTCTTTAACACCTAAATTGACAGCTCGGGAGATTTTGAGATAGAAGCTAAATATGGTACATTTGGACACTGTTTGCCTAAGTCTAGGATGTCTTGAAGACTTTAATAAGCAGACATACATTATAAAATAGAAGAAAGTCTTGACTGTTCAGGTATTGGAGCAGTTGAGTTTGACACTTTTTGAGCACAGATTAAAAGCAGAAAAAAAGAAAAACCTTCAAAAGCAAATGGCCTCTTGGAAGAGTAAAGGGAAATACAGCTCTGGCCCACACTATGTGGAGCATAGTTTCATTTAAGAGAGAAACTAATTGCATCTCATTTAAATTATAGATCTTAATTGTGGAATGCTACATCAGTTAAATATTTATTTTGCTTTCCAAGTTAATTGAAATAAACCTTGCTCCCAGTTTCAAATATTATAAGAACATTTTAAATAAAATATTAAATTTGTTCCATTTATTGCTTGCAATGAATAATTATGTCAGCTTTTAATATGCAAAGGATTTCTTTCAAGCCTTTGCCATAGGTTATGATACACATTTCTAACTTTTCCTCAGGAAGGGACATCTCACAGCAAAGTGAATTAACAACACTGAAGATAACCATTAGAGATCTAATGATAGGATTGAAATTAGCTTGAGTCACCACTGTGAGGACATATAAATACATGCTCCTCCGAGACATTAGGATCCCATTTTATGTGTATCTTTTATGCATATCCCTTTACATTTTAGTTCAGATTGATTAACCTTATAACTGATTCATAGACTGTGTTCCAGCCAAGCAGAAAATCACAGCTTTACCCAACTCCATCATGTGTGAAGAGTTTTTCTTTTCAAAACTCTGCTGTTACTGTGGTTTAAAACGGGTCATTCGCTACTTAACTAAAAAGAATCTAGATATTTAACACACTTTCAAACAGAATGAGAGGTTTGTAAAATTATCTCATACAATGTAATCCAAAAAACAAGTCACACCAATCTGTAGTGCTTCGATTAATGGTATTTTTCTCTGAAATCAGCTCTATTTAGGAGATAGCTTGAAATTGTTTTTTGATTTTGTTTCTCTATGCAGGACAAATGGAGATAAATTTGGAATATCATATTATAGTATTTTCATCTGCTTCCAAGGCATGTTGTGCAAGGTAGCCAGACAAATCTTAACACCTTATTATTCTATGTGGGAAAATAAAAAATCCAGAAGATGGATTTACAGTACTGTGTGGCATTAGCTACAGCAATACAAAGCATGGCAGGTGGAGAACAGGTCACAAGGACTTCTGAGGCAGTGTGATACAGGTCTGGGTAGAAACTGCTATTTTCAAAGTCAGCATTTAGATTAACAGTGAGTGCATTATAGAAAAACCTGAACACCATGATGTTCTTTCTCATAATGTCACCTCTCCTATGAATCTATTGAATCCGGTTCAATGAAATTTTCCTCTAGCCACCCACTTTCACATATTCACATCATTACTGTGCAGTAAAATCATGGTGGGTAAACCAGTTTGTTAAAGCTTTGGGGCAGAATTTAGAGGAATCAGTTGGTTTCTACTGATACTCCATCCTAAAAGTTTTTTAAACATGGATGGTTGGCAGGAATGTAACCCAGACCTGCAGCAACTACACATGAGCAGAGTGTACTTAATGGGAAAAGGGAGAGAAAGTATGTGCTCTCTCCCAGGCCCCCAAAGCCAGAGCAGAGCAAAGATGGGACGCCAAATAAATCTGCCAGTGATTACGCTAAAGGAAATTATGATCTTGTTATAGAAACCATTAAAGGAAAACCAGAGTTGGTATGTAAATATTGTTGCATCATTATACCACTGAAAAAAACAACCTAGTGCAACATTAGTATGTTATGCAATTAACAAAATGAAAAATGAGCTGCTTGAATTTAAAGCTTTTAATGTTTTTCAAACAGATAATAAGCATTTTCAACACCACTGTAAAGCATAATAGAAAAGATCTCCTTCAAAGAGTAAGTGACATATCAATACTTACAATGCATTAAGGGCTTGATGTACATTCACATATCTCTGTTATTTGTTATTTTCTAACTCATCAAACAGAAACCCTGTATAAACTAAGGCAGAATGAATACAGAAGACTTGCGAGAAGAAGGAAGTGATTTTTGCGATCTTTTTCAGAGATTGTTGACCTGCATGTGTTTTACTGATTTTGAGACAAAATGGCTTGGATAGTCAAATTTGTATAGGCAAAAGCGCCATTATTAAGCATTGTATATAATATTTTAAATCTAGAAGTATTTAAAAAATATTAATATAATTCTTCAACACCTTAGAATAATAATATATAATTAACATTTAATCTGTTATTAAGTATTCTTTTTGACACCCTAAAACCAGCAATTAATTTATATATTCAATTACTCTAGTAGAATCTAAAAAATACTTTAGCAGAGTTACTTCAATGGAAATGGGAAAACAAAAACTTCTTTAAAATATGCTATAAAACATTCTCATGCACTACAGTATATAGATGTTACACAAATAATATAATATTCATAATATACAAATTATAACTATACTATTCATCTTACTGTGCTATTTTTTCTAGTTGAACAAAAAAATCACAATTATTTACTGTTCAAAAGTCAAAGAATTGCTCAATCAAAAAATTTTATAAAAATGAACTTACATTACCAACAATGGAGCTATTTTACTTTGCAGATGATGAGTGATTTCAGTATCAAATTCAGAATAGTAAGGAAAAATTCATATGGGGACAATGCAACTTTCATAATTTCTAAATGGATGTAATTTACTGTAGGCACTAGAAAGTTAATATGTTCTCTAAAGATTTCTTTAATTTAGTTGTTGCTAATTTATTCACACTAATACAGAAAAAAATACTGCAAAATTTTTCATAACAAAAAAACTGTGCATATCTCTGTGTTTTAGCTGGCATGTGGCTCTACACAGATGGTTTGGGGCTTTCTTTGCTGCAAAACAGATGGGCCTGCACTGTCCCTTACCAATCAAAAGAGAACTTGAAAATATAGGAATATCTTTACCTACATTGCGTCCTTTAATTCAAGAAATTAAAATGCCTAAAAGTATAAATAACTGCCTATGGAAAATAATTTTTGAAGTGGGATGTCATATGTTGAAATTATACAGTAACCCAGTTCATGTTTAATGCAAAAAATATAAAAAGTTTGGCTTGTACTTGATACTGTTTGTAACATACAACTATTAACTTAAGAAATTTACAACTATGAAATGACTGTTATCATGTGTTCACCTTGCCTAAAAAACACTGCTGTTTTAAAACTTGAAGTGCAGTTAAGCATATTTCAATTCAAAGTGATCATTCTAGGCAGCATCATCCAATGAACCAAGTTAGCAAACACATATGAGTTTGGTACTCTTATAACTGACATACTTTTACAACCAAAATAGAAGTGCAAACAAAGCTCTGAATTAACCTGAATGCTTTAAGTATTACTTTAATTATTCACAACAGAAATTGTAAAGTCTTTTGTGCATTGAATTAGAATTGTGGCCTGTCTTCAGTGTTAAGATTTCTGTTGAAATGTGGAAGTATGGTATTCAGAACTATTAAAAGCACTCTTTGTTTTGTACATATCAGTAAGTTGTACCAAGTAACATGGCAGCACACTCTCATATCATCACCAAGTGAGAAACAGACATTGTAGACTCATGAGCTTAGAATATACCATTGCTTATAGGGAGAGCTCTTACTGCTTTTATCTCTAATATACAAATAAAATTGTCAACATGTGATGTAGCGACCAGTTTTTGATATTTTGTAGATATACATTCTACCAGTGAGTAACTTTGCTGAGCATAGTCAAGGGTAAGGTTAGCTTTTAGAGGCTGATGTTCCTTTGTGGCATTATCTGCAAAGGCTAGTTTAGCTGTCTACCTTTACTTACCCAGGATAAGTGGTTTCAGAGCACTGTGTACCCTGTATTTTACATCCCTCCCAAACTGTGCATTTACATATTGTACAACCTTTCCAGAAAAGGAAAACTGATGAAGCTCTAATGCTTAACTATAAGAAAAAAATCTAAAATCACTTCATATCTATAACCATATCTATATAATCTATATCTATATTTATATAAGCACACATACATATACATACATATATATATTTGCAACTATACATATAACTGTATAACTGCATCTCTCTCTCTCTTTATCTCTATATATGTCTCTCTCTCTCTCTCTCTCTCTATATATATATATATATATATATATATATATATGTTTACATAGATCTTCATTCCTTGCAAATATTTTACCAAGGAACATAGAAAGAAAGACTTTTTCTACATATAAGCAGTGTATCTTAAATTGGTGTCATATTTAAATGTTCAGATTCTGAAAGAAACTGAGTGTTTTTTCTTTTGTCTGTGTGATGCAAAATAACAGCTTTGCTGGTATTTTTTCAATTACATGAAAACCAGTGTCTTTCATAGATGAAAGGTTTTGCCAGGCTAGTAAATGTAAATAAAACTGTAAAATAAATATATTTAAGAAAAGAAACTCTTCTCAAGCACTCCTAATACTTTGGCAGCATCTATATAAACAAACAATTGATATGGTAATTACAAACAATCTTTATCCATTCTTTAAAACTAGTTTCTAAAGATGTCTTCTAGCCTAAACCTAGATCAAATTACTGCAGTTGAATGAAGATTGTATTCTTAAAAATGTTCCTGTGACTTTACTTTTTTTAATAATTGAAAATCTTCTATTTTTTTTCTTTTTTTAACATTAGTAAAGTTTGCTGGAATGGTTTTCCAGTGAAGTATGAGTTTTGAAATTCTCTGGCTTAACATTCAGTCAATAGACCTTAAGCTCACTAGAGAATTAAGGAGCATAATTAGCAAAATGTAAGCTTTACAGCATTTTTAAGAAAAATGTCTGAATTGTTGGGAATATTCTGGCTATTGAGGGGAACTGATACAGCCCAAGTAAAAAAGCCTAAGTCACTAGGCTGAACATTTTATGGATTATTCCTGGACTCTGTTGAGAGAAAGAATATACCTACACAGTCCTTGGTACTGGAAAATGTATGTTGTGCCATCAGCCATTACTGACTTATCTGGCTCTTCTAGAAATGGGTCTGCTGTACCCAAAACATAAGATATATTCATGCCTATTTCTTGGACAGTTAGATGCTTCCAAGCTTTTTGTCAATTTTTAAAATAGTCTCCTGCTAATTATGTGGCCCAGGTTCAATTTTGTCAAGCCAAATTGACCTGAACAGAAGCTTAAGATCTTTTACTTGACTTTTGTCAAAACTAGACTGTAAAATTGTGTTCATTTTCTTGCAAACAAATACTCATTATATTAGAAAGTAAGAGTTAGAAACTCCTACTCATTATCCCTCATTTCAACTATTAATACCTGTGAAAACTGTATGAAAGTGCAAAGAGAAGGCATTACTGTTACTTGTCCTGGTGGCAGATAGTATTATTGTTTCTAATTATTTGCAGTCCCTTCCTGTGACAGCATTACATTAGTCACTGCACCACTGCCATCACCCTTGGCCACAGGACTTTCTTTCACAATGGTCTGTGAGCCAAAGTGATTTACATCGCATCTAAGCAGAAACCTTAAGAGCTATTGCATGATTCTGCCATTACTTTTTCCCCAATGTAATAGAGAACAGTTGCTCTGCCCATAAGAATCCTGGAATAAAAAAAGACATGGGGGGCCAGAGTCATAACTGTTCCCCAGCTGACTTGAACAGGAGGAAAAAATGATCCTTTGCTTTTGTGAGCCCCTGAGATTTAGTGGTTATCTATTACTAAAGCAAAACCTAGAATAAGCTAACTAATAAGGAAATAAAGAATTTTCAAAATAATCACTTCAATTTTTATTACATCAAAGGAACTGTCCGCACTGTGGAGGACAGATGGCTATGGAGAAGTCTGGAGTCAGGAATATTAGCTGGAGGTTAACAAGAGGAAGAAGCCTGCATCCCTGCTACCAAGTAGCTGACAGTTTAGTGGGAGAAAAAAGAGTGAAAATCATTTCCATACTGGTGTGGAGCTATGAGTTAGTAGGAGTTGGGGGATTATGTAAGCCTTTGTACAGAAGATGAGTCTAAGGGAGGGAGTAAAATGTGAATTGAATATTGAGTGGAAAGTGGTCAAGAATGATTAAGAAAGATCACTAATTGTTTCTTGACTGCTTTGGCAGATTATCAAGTTATCTGAATTTAGTTCTTTGATTTTTTGTGATTAAAGACAGTTTTATTTAGTGCATACTGGACTTCACATTCATGCTTTTAAAATTTATTCTTTTAATTAATATTTGTGTATTAATTTATTTTAAAATGTATTAAGTATTATCTTATATGAAGAGATCATACAATATTATTTTTAAAAATATTTATTTATTTATTTGGTTGCACCAGGTCTTAGTTGCGGCAGGTGGGCTCCTTAGTTGTGGCTTGCAGTCTCCTTAGTTGCAGCTTGCTGGCTCCTTAGTTGTGGCATGCAAACTCTTAGTTGCGGCATGCATGTGGGAACTAGTTCCCTGACCAGGGATTGAACCTGTGCCCCCTGCATTGGGACCACGGCGTCTTAACCTCTGTGCCACCAGGGAAGTCCCCATACAATATTATTTTATAACCTGATTTTTCTACTATATCTCTAATAGTTTCTGTACCATTACATTTTGATCATTTTACTTTGCTGAATTCCATTTATATAGACAATGTAATTCATTTAACCCATTTTATATTGTTGGATAGTTAAGTTGTTTCCCTTTTTTTTTTCTATTCTAAACAATGCAGTAGATATCTATCCACTTACCAGCAGGATCTGACAATATCTACTTTCCTCACTCAATATGTTCTTATAAATACAAGTCCCCTTTCCCCAGGAAAGAAATTCCTAAGCTCTAGATTGTGGACCTCATATACTAGTGAACAACATTATATTACCCCATCAGATTGTTTTTGTTTCTTTATTCCTGAAAGCTGCTCTATGAACTTGTGGTAATCTAAGAGCTGAGGTTGTCTGAAGAGCCACAAGTCAGGAAAACACAGTAGTATCCTATCATTTTATGCATGGATATGCACATCCTGGTAGTACTGTACCAGGTATCAGGTCAACTATTCCCCAAATAGTCAGATTTCCGTCTCTGTGGAGTCAGTCATCAAGAAAGGATTATTTATCCTCACCTGGCGGGACTCAGGAGTAGCCATATAACCTTCAGGCAGAAGTTTAAAAGCCAGTAAATGATTGTCTATGCCTTTTTTTTTTTTTTTTGGCCCCTTTGCCGTGAGACCAGGTGTGGATAGTGGCTGCCCTGCTACCTGGATCCTATTACACACATTCAGTAACAGAGCCACAGCTACAGTGGACAGAAAGTATGAGTGAGAAATAACTATCTGTTTTTGTAAGGCACTGAAATTCTGGATTCATTTGTTATGACACATTGCTTTTCCTCTCCTGACTAATGCACCTAGAGAACAGCTCTGTATTCCTGCAGATAAGGAGATCATGAGAGGCAGTATAGAGTAATGCATGAAGACAGTCTTCCTAAGCTGACAACCTGCTTTTGCCTCTTCCTAAGCAAGTCATCTTGAGGACATTGTATGACTTTGCAAAATTTTCTATCCTCACAGGAAAATGGACATAATACCTACTCTCAAATAGTTGTTGGGAAGGTTAAATGAGATATCAAATGTAGTGTTTAATATCTCATAATACATAAACATTTTTCAATATATATCAGCTATTATTTTTAAAATTTTAGTATAGTTTTAGAACTTTAAAGCAGTAAAAAACTTGAGTTTTAAGTAAAAAAAACACCTGGACCTCAAATCTCAAATGTGTGATTTGGATTTGTTATGTGAGTTCTCTGAGCTTCTGTTTATTCATCTACAAAATGAGAATAAGAATGCCTAGCATTGTGTGGTTGAGGTGATGAAATAAGTTTGTATAAGGAGCACAATGTATGGCATACTGGAAACACCCAATAAACAGTAGCTGCTATTATGACCAAAAATTAATAGTCTTCACCACTTAAAAGCCTCTGGATGATGGAAGAGCATTTTGGTGACCATATTTCATCTTCTCTGTATACTAGATTCTCAGTCTGTTACTTTGAATCTGATGCTACATTCCAAAATCAACTTGATGGATCAACTGATTTTTATATACATATTTCATGTACATGGCTGCAGGAACCATCTTCGATCTGACCAAAAATCTTTTTGGAGAACTAAACCATGTTGAACTACATTTAAAAAATGTATTATGCAAAATCCAGTCATCCATCTGGCCTAGTCAAAGAGGACTTCAAATATACTTTGAGATAAAAAGATCAAGCAAGGAGTGTAACTACCTGAATTACAGTCTTGATTTACCAAAAACAGACTCTACTAACTTGGGCAAGGCTTTTGGGTGCACGTTTCCTCATCTCTAAGGTTACTCTGTTAGGACTGAAGTAGGAGACACTGTACATTTGGTACTCAGAGCCCTGAAAGGATAAACAGATATGTTTTATCATGTTTCTTTAGCATAATTTTCTCTTCAAATGCAAAACTGGGCAGAAACTATCAAGTGTAAGTAAGCGTTGAAAGTACTAATAAGCTAGGATTTTACCCCTTATGGTTCCATGGTTCTTGAAGTCTTAAATCTGGAGCAAAAAACAACAGTATTATTATCCACAACAACCAAACTATCCCACCTGCCAGCCCCATGCCCCGGTCTTCCTTGTCACAGTGAATATTGTCCTATGAGTGTGAAAGTAAGAAAAACAATTATTTTCCTACAGCTGTATTCATTTATTCAAATCTTTTCTTTCTCTTTTCTGTCTAATAGCTGCTCATTTTTAAAATTTCATTCACGTTAATAGTGTTTTTCAAAAGTTTTCAAATTAAAGGTTACTTTCCCAGGAATAGAGTCCAACTTAAATACAGAATATTCAAAATATAATTTGAGGAAGACATACAAAAGTTGTAGGTGTTCATAAAAATGTTAGAAATTGATAGATTTTAGTTTATCTTCTGTCTTATAATACCATCAAACCACAGGATTCTATTTTCATGACCTCAAAATCAGGATGAATATGTGGAAAATAAATCTAGTTTAATATCTCAGTGTTTGCAAATATCCAGATGTTTATTTTTGTATAACTACTGCACACTTAGAATTTTTCCACGTCAATTACATTTGTAAAAATCATTAACATTTGTATTTCTGTCTTGAACTAGCAAGGGTAAGTGTAAAACACTAAAAACATTCCAGAGCCACTGAGCAACCAGACACAAACATGCCTTAAAATGACTCAAACTTTCCATGCAGGCAAGGAGCATTACATCAGAATGTCTTCCTATTATGCACCAACACAGTGGTATTTATCAGAAACAGACCAACAAATGTTTATTACCCTAAGGTACCCACAGGTGAAAGGTGAAATAGTCAAAGTGAAAACTCAAAGGATGGATAGGGAGCAAGCAGTGATGCTATGAAAGCCCCAAAGCATGTGCTACATCTAGGAACTTGCTAAGGATACAGTGTGGAGGGAGTCTAGGTAGGGGTTGTCAATGAGCCTGGTACACAATTAACTCAGAAAAGTGGTGATGGGAAGTTTAGAGAAGGATTGTGCAAGGCTTTGAACATCAAGCCAAAGAGTCTGGATTTTGTTCTGGAGACAGTGGGAAACCACAAATAGTTTGTAGTAGGGCCTGACATAAGCAGAGCTGTGCCATGGGAAGATTGATAACCTGGCAGCAATGTGAAAAAGAAAAAGTGTATGCAGAAGGTTTCCTGGTTTTCAGATGACAAGGTGCCATCAAGATGCAAAGGGATTTTTTTTTTAAGTTTTGTTAGCAGAAATCTTATATTCCCAATTCTTTTCTCTCGTAAGCTTTAAAATCTGTACGTATGGCAAAAACATAATCTTTAGGCTTAAATTGAGATTTTTTAACTTATAACAAAAATTGTGGGTCCTAGCTGCAAATCTTTCCTTTTTATTGTAACAAAAGTTTTCTGTGTGGCTAGTAGATAAACGGTCAAAAGAGAAGAAACTACAGTAGCCTAGGAAGGCTTTACTCAGTCTCTGCCCTACTATGTAAAATAAAAATTAAAAAAAACCAACACAGATACTTTATCATGCAATCGCATAGTAACTTTACCAGTAATTAGGAAAGGTCTGTAACCTCAAAATTATTTAACTAAAGACATAGTATATTATTACAGGCTATTTTTTTTCTTTCTGAAGAAAATCTATCTTGCTATTTCTCTTGGAAACTTGATAATAATATTCATTCATGTCTTCCTTTGGTATACAATATTATTAACTGTACACAAATAAATGGAACCCAAATGAACCACTGTCTTATTTTTCAGAACTGCCCTCGACATAATTTTGACACTTTTAAACTTAACGAATGTCGGCTGAGTTCAGTAGATGTATGATATAATTTTCACCCCTTATAAATATCACTAAGAAAGGCAGAAACATTCTGAATCTTTGAGCAGATAACTACAATTACTATAATCTTTTCTATATCATCTCTTAGAACATATTTAAATTATAAATACCATAGAGGGATTTCAAAGATATAAACTTTCAAATAAAATTAAGGCAAGTGTCAATTTTTTTCTATTTGTAAATTACCTACCTTTCACAAAACTCCACAAAGAAACATTTTGTCAACTAATAATTTAATAAATGTGACTTGTGATTTGAAGTGTTAAAACAAAGGATTTTTTTTCAATACAAGTAATACAAGAGGGTTTTCTGCTGCACTGTTTCAGAATTCTTTCTCAGTAAAGAAACCTTATCTAATCCTGTTTCATCCTTTAAAACTGCCTACACACTAATCTCTAGGGACAAATTTAATACTTTGCAACAAAGAGAATATATCCCTTTTCAGTGTGAATAGAGGAATTGTTAGGACACCAGTGAGGTATGAATAACATTATAATGCTGCCATTTACTTGGCAAAAGAAAAAGAAAGTCTCTTGTTGCAAGCAAAGAAGAAGGCCTCCTTCTTTGGGTTAAATTTTTTGACCCCTGGTATATCCCCAGACACCTATGTTCCTGTGCTATTTGAGTCTTCTACCTCTTGTGAAGTAAACACTGAGCAAATCTAAGTAAACAGTTTGTTTTAGTTGAAGATAGAAAGACTCCATTTAATTGAGTTTTGATGATAGATGTGCTCCAAATGGTGCAAACAACTTTGACATGGTAAAATAATATTGTCTTATGGCATGTGTAACACTACATACAGAATCTTAGCTTAGCACTTTCTGAGTTTACAACATTTAAGTGAGAAAATGACAAAAGAAAGCCAAACTGTCAGAAACAGAGAAACCTTTAACAATCCTAAAATACAGACTATAATTCTCTTCTTTATTCATTTGATTTTGGGAATAATCTTTGCAACAGAAGGAAGGGAATGAGAAACAGCCGAACTTTGTACTTGTGAAACTTAATTTTTCTGTGGTCCACTGGATAGCTGAAAATAGCATCTTAACTAACACTTGAACATTTGATTATATGATACGGTTGTGGGTGAGTAGTTGAGGCAACTCAACATTTCAAGGAAAGTAAACTCTAACTGAAACAAATCCTTCACTTCTGTTTTGTTTACCACTACCATTTATGGATTAGATTACACTTAAATGATGTTATCATTAAAACCAGGCATCAATTTTAAAATTTCAAAATTTTCTATTATCTGTCTCTACATAAAGCATATTACTCATTTGAAATGTTTTTAAGAAACTAGCTGATTGGAAAATGGCAAAATGGAGGTGGTAGATTATCATTAAACTCGAAGACTAATATTTTTATTCTCTCACCTTTGCAGTATAAGTAATCCTTTTGCTAGCTTTTGAGAAATATTTTATATAGTCTTACTAAACATCAATTATGTATACCTTCTTCCTATATTCTTTAAAAACAAGCTTTTTTGACATTGGCCCCTTTTAAATGTAGGACAACAGTATCCTGGGGAAACATACATAAGTTGCAATTTCATGCAACTTCAAAATCAGGAAAGGTTAATTTATAATAGAAAAAGTGATTTTGGATAATCATAAGCTATCAATGAAGATTTGCTGGATGTCTCGAAGCTATACTATCAGTAGTAAAGACTAAATGTTTCTAGCCCCCAACCAACAAAATTTGATAGTATAGATTGTGTACTTTGGATACACTATCTGTTTCTCACCAAGAACTTCCTCTCAATTTTATTGCTCTTCTATATTTTCATCTTTTTTCTTATAACTGATTCTTGGCTTTATTTTTCTTATAACTGATTCTTGGCTTCATGCATCTATATATTCTCAACCTTTCTCTCTTAAAATAAAAAAAAACTGTTGAAAACACACTTCACATAAATATATAAACACCCAATAAGCTCATGGAAAATTGCTTAAACTTATTAGTCATCAGAGAATTGCAAAACCTCAAATAAAAGCTCACTCTAGAATTACTGAAATTTAAAGAGACTGAAAATATTACTGGTAGAAATGATGTGGAACTTTCATAAATTGTTGGTAGGGAACTAAAGTGATACAACTACTTTGAAAAACAGTTTGTCATCTTCTTACAAAGTCGAACACACCTTGCCTATGGCCCAGCAGCCCCAGAAAAAGAAAAAGACATGTCCATACAAAGACTTGTTCAAAAATGATAAGTCAAAATATTTATCAACAGATAAATAGCTATACAATATGTATATTGTATATTTATACAATGGAATACTACTCAGCAATACAAAGCAACACACTAGTGATACACACCGCAAGTGGATAAATCTCAAGGATATTATGTTGAGGGAAAGAAGCCAGACAGAAAAGAGAACATGCTGTATGCTTTCATGCATATACAATTCTAGAACAAGCAAAACTAAGCTACGGTGATAAAAATTAAACCGTGGTGTCCTTGTAAGATTGATGTGAAAGAGGCAGGAGGGAAATTTCTGGGGTGATGGAAATGTTCTATACCTTGAATGAGGTGATAGTTACATGGGTGTATAGTTTTTAAAAACTATTTGAGCAGTTTTTAAAAACTGCTAGAAAAAAACTCTTAAAATCTATATGCTTTCTTGTATATGAATTATAATAATAAAAAATAGAAAACAAGATCCAGTTTTGATTCCATATTGATCTCCTGATGAAACCTCTTTCACAGCCAGACTTCTTGAACAGGTTAACTTCTGTCTGTGTTCTCCAGTTCCCTAACTTTTGTTCAATTTTAAACTCAGTCATTCACTAGAATAAGGCCCCCACCACTTCTCCTATCCACAGTTCTCTTTCCCTGAAGGATTTGGCCCGGCTAATGCCTATTTGTTCTTTAGGTGTCAGCCTAAACTTAACCATCTCCCAACCCTCCAGACCATGCTAAGAGCTGTGGCTATGTATTTCCATAGCATCCTCTACTTCATAATACAGTATTTATCATCTCTTCTTATAATTAATTGCTTAAATTATCTCTCTTTACACTAAGCCATAAGCTCTGGGCAGGGATGTTTATTTTGTTCACCCTGAATTCTCAGTACCAAGCAAAGTGCTTGGTTTATATCTGAAAAACTATTTGTCAAATGAATAAATAAGTAGATGAAGAAACTGTCTCCCTTACCTTTCATATATCAGTTCTAGATGCCTCTTTTGATTTCTTTCAGTTTCGTCTTTCATAATTCTAGTTTGAGCCCTCATCATCTCTTCCATAGGCCTTTGTAAACAGTTTCCTAACATCTCTCTGCCTCTGGTCTCTTGTCTTTCTAACCCAGCACTCACATTGCTACAAGAAGCAGCCTCCTAAAATGCCCATTAAATCAAGTCATTTTCTCTCTTTGAAATCTTTAATTACTTATTAAATAAATTAAAAACTTTTATGACATTGTGTCTCAGGATCAATCCTTTGTTTTCCATGTTAAAGTCTCTTCTATCCATTTCTATTTTCTCTTGAACAGTTGAACTGTTAGAAATCTCTTAACTGGTCTCTGCCTCCACTGCTTTTCCATTCTAGTGCATCTTTCACAGACTCCCTAGCGTTATCTCCTCTTAAAATAAATTTCATCATATCTCTCTTCAGTTTAAAAATTCTTATTGGCCTGCTATAGTCTACAAAATAACATTTGTGTGTTTTTACCTAGGAACACAAGACCCTCTGTAATGTTCTCAAAATGCGTTTGCACGTGTTGTTCCTTATTTTTCTAGAAGATCCATTTCTCCATTCTTCACCTTGAAATACTCAGTGAAATGTCACACTGTGATTGTCCTCATCTAAGCCCCCAGGCATGGCTAATTTCCCTGCTTGTGCTCTGGGCTAACCCATAGCTTAGTTCATGTTTCTGCAATAACACTCCCACACTGTATAATGATTTTTCTCTCTTTTCATGTTTATTTTTCTTTGTTAAGACTGTGGATCCTTGAGAGTAACAACAATATATTATTATTTTATTTTTATTCCCTGTACTTAGTACAGTGCTTGGAATAGAGAGGTGATCAGTGAATATCTGTTAAATGAATGCACTAATGAATGATGAATCCATACCACTCGGCCTCTTCACATGCTGTGCTTTTGCTTCTATGGTTTGCTCAGCCTTGATTGCCCTCCTTTCAGTTCTGTGATTAGTGAAAACTTATACATCTTAAAGTTCTGTTTCGACTGATTCCTTTTATGTGACACTCTCACTGCTCTCTTAATGAGAATTAATTATGCCTTCCTGTATGTTCCTTTGGTGACTATTGCTTACTTATCCATTATTTAACTTAATAAACATAATATTGTGAACTGGCTACACGGCAGGCATTATATATGCTATAGAGATTACAATAGAGAATGTACCTGGTGGCTACCATTGAGAAGCTCACAGTCTAATGGAGAGATGTATTTGTAAAAATATAGATACAGTTCCATCTGTTAAATGCTATAATCAAGGTGAGAATAAAATGCCATAAGATCAGAGAGCTTGGAGGAATTAATTTGACATGATTCATAGGCAATGATTCATAGAGTGCTTGAGATTTGAGCTGGTACTTCAAAAAGGCATAGGAGTTTGACAGGCAAATGGGTGGTTGCAAAGATATTCCAGGCAGAAGAAACAGCCTTTGTAAATGCATAGATTCATGAAAAAGAACTCTGGCAACTGATTCACACTCTTTTCCTACGCAGTGATCTCCTAAACTCCTTGTCCATGCATATAACACTTTTGAACTCTAGCTAACAACTTCTTACTCTCAGCTCTAGAGACTCCAGTCAACCTCTCCAATGACTATACCTGGGATTTGATGTCACCTAGAATAGTAAAAACTCTAAAATTCTTAATTCCAGTATTCCCCTCTCATACTTCTAATTCTCCCACTTATTTCACCACACTTATTTTCTGAACTTGTGATTATTTTATGACCCTTCAACTCACAGTACCTCTCTTGAGGGTGTCTCCTCCTCCTTCAACTTCTTTCCATAAAAACAGTGCATTAAAAGACTGGCTTCAAGATTTAGAAAACAAAGTAACCAGATAACTAATAATCGATATTGCTGTAAAAATTTGAACATTGTGAAGTTTTGTTTTGGAGTTGTCTTGTTGCCATAGTTAGATGCCTCCAAGGGTGGTTCCAGATGGAGAACATGATATTCTGTAGTTACTTGAGTAGAATCCTGTGTCCCTAAAAGTATGTTTCTTCAGCCCTGCAGCTATCTGGAGGCTGAGCTAAAAGCAGTTTAAAAAGAAGCACAGTTAGGTCTTTCTTGGGCTCCCCTTTGGGGGTCAAACAGACAGAAAAGCTCTGAATTTAAAAATGACCATATTAGATCAAATTGCACCTCATTTAACTTGATTACTTAACTAACTTTCAATTCTGCAATACATGTTTTGACACATAATGTGTGTGTGTGTGTGTGTGTGTGTGTGTATATATATATATATATATTTCTTTTATTAGCTTTAACTTTTGTGACTGTACATGAAATTTGGAAAACCACCGGAAGAATACATTAAAAGTGATGTCCCAATATTTTAAATAGCCTGTATCTTAGTATAGATTTTATTTAAAATGTACCAAGTGCTAGTATTGTTCTAAGTGTTTGGCAGAAATGATATCTTGGAGTGAGTTGTGATTCAAATGAGGCAATCTGGCTTTGGAGCCTAAGCTTATAACCAGGTTTGAGGGAAAATCCTACACAGCAAGTCATTCCAGTTCTGCCACTTACCACCTGTGTTATCTTGAGTATGTTACTCTGTGAGCCTCAAGATTCCACATTTGGAAAGGAGGGGATGTAGAACCTAGCTCTGAAAGTTGTTACAGATATTAAATTAAGTTATCCAAGCATCACCTTTTATGACCCAGCCCTAGAAATCACTCAAAGTCACTTCTGCCACATTTTATTCATTGAGGTAGTTATATAATCCGCCCTGACTCAAGGGGGGAGGGGCAATATACTGCCTTCTGATGAGGAGTGAAAAGCTTCTCTAAGAACATGTAGAACTGGAAATATTGCCATGACCCTTTTAGCAGAATACAATCTGCCATATTCATGAAGTGTGCCAAGAAATTTTAGCTGCAAGGGACACATTCCCCCTAATTTAGCTAGGACTACAGTACTAAGCTTCTACTTCTACACTTCACTATCCACATAATTCAAGTGAAATCTTTAACTCAAAATTTCAGACCTCATTTCATTCTTAAGTCAAACAGAACAATTTAGAACTTTTCTTGTATTCAATATTTTGCCTATATATATGTAAAAAAAAATACATTATTCTAAGTGTATTTTCTTCCGTATTCAACTTAGAGCACTTGAGTACCTCTCTTGGTGGTATCAATATCCCTGATCCTTTATTCTTCCAATCAATCCACTTAACCAGATTCCAAACCTAAATGCATCTCACTACCTACATTTTAATGGTGATGTTTTCTAGGAATTTGTCCTCACTGTTTTCTTGTCTAACTGTACATGCTCATTTTGCCCATGCTTCAACTATAATTAAATTTGCTAATAATGCCCGTATTTCTGTTGCCATATCTACTTAAAGCTCTTGTCCATTTGTCCCCAGTTTACAAGGTAATCTCCAGAATGGGGGAGATACCTGAGTCCCAGCATGGTGTCCAAACTTAACTCATTCTTCCTCTTTCCAAGCGAGTCTTTTTATATCACCCCTTCACTCCATTAACTATTTCTTCTAGTCTAGAAATCTTGGACTTTTTCCTCTCCAGTTTACCATCTACTTTCTATTATTCACCATGGCCAGTTGGTTCTAGTCCTTTAATGTCTTTTACTATCATGTCCACTGTTCTGTCTCAGTTTAGGGCTTCGTCATTACTCACCTGGACTCTGTTATCCACTCCAGTCCATCCTCATACTTTCCACCCAAGTAATCTTTATGAAATATGAACCTTATCATGTCACTCTTCTTAAAAAATTACAATAAATTCTCATAACCTTCTGAATAAAGTCCAAAGTCTTTATCATTTCTAAAAAGACCCTAATTTTCTAGGCTTTACCTAAATTTCTACCCTCATCTATATAGAACTGGTGTTTCTGGAATACCCAGTGATTTTCTCTCCTTCAACATGTGTGGATTTGGGACTCTGGGTCTTTGTTTAGGCAGATCCCTTTTCACCTTTTCCTGATTACTCCAACAGTCCTTATGACATTTCAATAAATACTTCTTCCAGGAAACCTTAGCTAATGCCGTGACCTGAGTTATTTGCTTGTCTGGCTCCCAGAAACCTGTGCAAGTGATTACTAATCAAAATATCATACTATAACCATATTGTTGGTTTACTTAAGAATAGGAACTGTCTCATTCTTATTTCTCTAGTGCCAACTGCAGTTTCTGTCACAATGTAGCGGCTTGATGAAAGTTTTTTTTTAATGAATGCACGAATAAATAGACTCTTACCTCAAATATTCTACCTCTTTCCCACTTTAATTAAAGCAAATCATTAGTGAACTTTACAACAAAAACTTCTCTAGTCGTACTTCTTTGTAAAGTCTCTTAAAAATATTTTCGTTAGGTTTTGTATTAGTATCTATTACCATGATAGTATTGCATGATAAACAACCACAAAAAATCAGTGGCATAAAACAGTATTTATTGCTCATGCATCCGGGTTGGTCTCATGGGTTGCTCTACTGATCTTACCTGGGCTTGCTCACACATCTAGTGGGTGGCTGGCTGTTGACTGAGATAGGACTGCCTCAGATGTGATTACTGGGGACTCTCAGTTATGCTGCAGGTGTTTCTGGTCCATCTCCTGGACTAATCTGGAAAAGTCCTTTTTATGGGATTTGTAGAAGTGTAACAGAACAAATCTCAATATGTCAGCTCAGTTCAAGCCTCTGCTGATGACACCTCTGCTAACATTTATATTGGCTAATGCATGTCACATGACTAGGTCCAGAGAAGGCATATTATGCCCCCTCTCTTACCCTGAAAGAGCACTTCAAAATTACATGGCAAAGGATGTAAATATATGGAATGTTCAAGAATTTGGACCAATATTGAAAACTACCTTAGGGCCATTCAATCAATAAATTCACCAGTAACTATTTTTGGCACCAGTAATTGTGTAAAACATTCTAATAAAATGATATACAAGTTATTAGAGAGGAATAGATGAATCATCCTCTTCCTCTAGGACTTGGCAGTCCTTTTTGAAATTTAAATAAAGAAAAAAATCTATGGCCAAAAGTTATACATATGAGATAAGAGATATTTAATTATCAAAGAAGGAAACTATCTGTATCAACAAGAATCATTAAAGAAGAACTTGTGGAGGAGAATAAAGAAATGGATTTTGAAATATTGCTAAGATTTTGAGAGAAGATGAGGAAGGAATTTCACATAGAACAATTTCCCTTCTTTCATGGTATCATTAGTTTATCACATAAATTGCTTAGTATTCTTTATCTGGAAATTTACAGACATCATTCCTAAATTGGTCTCGATGAGGTGATTGGTGCATTACAAGGGAATAACAACAGTAAATAATTCATAATCAAATCTCCCTTGAAGACATAAGTAAACATATAAATAGCTATAATAAATTAGAACAGAACATGATGACTTTGATTTGATTGACAAAACTACCTGATGCTTTGTCTCCAGGGAGACATCATCAGGCATGGTGCAGAGTTTCCACTGCAAATTAGAATTCTGTGCACGACTTTGTTCTGAAGCTCAATTAACTTTGAAATTTAAAAATGCTTTAGGGAGCCAGGCTTGAGTTGCTGACAAGGACGGTTAGTTTTAACCACAGTATATTTACAAACTATGTGGAAAGACCATGATAAACCAAAAATGAAACCAAGCTTTCAGGAAGTAACTAATGTATAAAGAAATATAACAAAAAGATCAAATAGTCAGTGGGATATTTAATTATTTTTAATTATTGTTATTTTATGTCTAGCTTTCTTTAACATTTCTGTAGCTATCTGGCTTTTAATACCTCATTAACATAAAATTTTCAGTCTTGCATAGGCATACTTTTGTAAACAAAAGGATATTTATTTCTGCCCATTTTTATTTATCTCTGCTTTAAAAAAAGAGATAAATGGAAATGAATTTTCATACCAAACTATAAATGTTGTAAAATAAGCCACATTGAGCCATTTAAAACCGAGCATTTAATTTCTATCTCCCCACTCCACCATCCCCATCAAATTTAATGCCATACCCCTGATCTCTTTTTCCCTTCCTCTCTTCTCCCCTAGGACGTGAGCCTTTTTCTAACTGTGGGTGAAGTCTCATAGAATACAATGTTTACCTTTTTGTCTGTTCCCTTGGCACCTGAAGATGGTGCCAAAACTGCTACCTTAATTTAAATGGCACACTACTTTTAGAAATGGTAAATTTATTCATTTATTCAGAGAAGTTATTAATGGAACAACATAAAGTTCATTCAATTTTTGACAAGTGTCTCTCCCAAAAGAAAGGTGACAAAAACAAAAAACAAAAAACTCCAAGGGCTGGTTCATTTTTAGAATTTGTTTACAAGGTTACAGCACACTCCCATTTTTTCTAAGAATGCATTGCTTAGAGAGTCGTTGCATGAGTGTTCATCTCATTTATAAATAATGATCTGGAACATCACCTCTTGGGAGCATAAAATGCTATGGATTCAGAGGTGGTAGAAAGCCTCTGGATAAAAGTTTATAGCCTCTGGATTGTGGTCCAGTTCTGTCTCATTGTAAACTTCACTTACACGTCTCTTACATTCTCTGGTTCACAGGTTTTTTTCTAAAAAAACAAAAACAAAAAATATAGTAAACAGTACTCTGTTTTCTCCACAAGGATGTAGTGAGGAATAAATAGGATAGACAGCATATATAGAAAAACATTTTGTTTTTATTTATTTTAACATGTTACAATGGAAAATTTGAACCATATCCACATGTAGAGAGAACAATATAAAGAAGCTCTGTATACCCATCCTCAGCATTAACGGCTATTCATGAACAATCTGTGGCTTTTATGTTCCCATTCACTTCTCTTTCCACAGTTATTTTTAAGCAAATCCTCAATATTTCATTATTTTACTTGTAAATATGTTATTGTTTTCTTAAAAAGCTAAGGTCTCATAAAAAATCATAGTAGCATTATCACAAGTAAAAATAATTTAAAAGTAATTATTTAATATATCCAATAATCAGTGAGTGCTCAAATTCCTTCTGTTTGATAATTTTTTGTAATACTTTATTTGAATTAAGATCCAATAAGGGGGGCTTCCCTGGTGGCGCAGTGGTTGAGAGTTCGCCTGCCAATGCAGGGGACACGGGTTCGTGCCCCGGTCCGGGAAGATCCCACATGCCGCGGAGCGGCTGGGTCCGTGAGCCATGGCTGCTGAGCCTGCGCATCCGGAGCCTGTGCTCCGCAACGGGAGAGGCCACAACAGTGAGAGGCCTGCATAACGCAAAAAAAAAAAAAAAAAAAAAAAAAAAGATCCAATAAGGTCTAATTAGTCCATATATTGCAATTAAATGTTATTTTAAATTGTAAATCCATCCACTCTTTTTTCCACTATGCATTTTATTTGTTGGAGAAATTGAGTCAATTGTCTCATAGAATTACTTGCTCAGAGGATTAAAATGTTGTTCTGTGTTTTGTATTTCTTGTACATTATAGCTATATCAGAGCCTTAGTAGGATATACATTATACTTTTTTCATGTTCCAGATTGTATTCCTAATATTATCTTTTGAACAATGTTTTTTTTCCTCCACAAAGAATTGTTCCCTACAATTTCTATGAAGTCTTTTCAAGTAGCACAAAACCATATAATACACTAAACAAGACCACACCTTCATAAGGCTCTGAAACATACATTACTATATGTTTCTTGTATGACCAAGAAAGGATTACTGGGTTGCATTCAGTGCTGCCACCTTACCCCTGCCCACCCCCTGCCCCCCACACAATTGAACAAATGTTCAGAGGTACGATGGATAATTATGTTGTTTCCCCTCCATCCTTGTTCCCTCTTCTTCTTAATTATCTTTTTGTTAAATAAAATCTTAGTTGTCTTTTACTATTTTATTTGATCCATTTAATATTGCATTACATGTATGTAAATTATAAAGCCTGGTGATAAAACAAACAGTGAATCCACTATTCAATGTATAACCCAGAACGTTGTGATTATGGTCTCTGTACTCCCAGCCTTTTCATCTCCCCACCTCTTTCCTTACATGTAAACATTATTCCCTTGCTTTATAAATTTTAGACTTATTCTATATATATGCATACATAAACACTATTTTAGCCTTACTTTTTTGAGCTTTATTAATATAGTCCACTATATAACAGTTATTTGGAACTGAATGTATTTATTCAAACTATGTTCTTCATTTTCATCCATGTAGTTGGCTAATTATTTTCCCTCTGTATATAGTGTCACTTATCCATTTATTTATCTATCCTTCTATCAAGGGACATTTGTGTTGTTTCCAGTGTTTTATGATTTCACAGTGTTGCTGAGGACATTTGTATACCTGTCTCCTGGGGTATATGCCCCAAAGTGTCTCCAGGGATTATATATAAAAGTGGACTTGCGGGGCTTCCCTGGTGGTGCAGTGGTTGAGAGTCCGCCTGCCGATGCGGGGAATGAGGGTTCGTGCCCCGGTCCGGGAGGATCCCACATGCCGCGGAGCGGCTGGGCCCATGAGCCATGGCCGCTGGACCTGCGCGTCCGGGACCTGTGCTCTGCAACGGGAGAGGCCACAGCAGTGAGAGGCCCGCGTACCGCAAAAAAAAAAAAAAAAAAAAAAGTGGACTTTTTTTTCATGTATCATATCACATGCATACTTTCAAATTTACAAAGCAAGACAAAAATGTCTCTGAAGTAGTTGACCACTTTATACTGCTATCAACAGTATGTAAGAGTACATATAGACAAATGTATTATATTGATCAATAACATCTTCAGTGTTTGGAACTACCAGAATTCATGATTTTTGAGAAACTAGGTATAAAAAGGTCTCTCATTGTGGACTTATCAGACATGGTGCTGATTAATAACGATGTTGCACTTTATTTTGCATGTATGCATTGGCCATATATGTTTAAACTTCTCTGAAATTCCTGTTCATATATTTTTCCTACTTTTGTTTCTGCTTTAGAGGAGTTTGTTATAAATTTTAGATACTATATTTTTGTCAATTACATATGTTACAATTATTTTCTTCCATTTTATGGCTAATCTTTTGTTAAGAACCACTCTTGATGACAAAAGTTTAAACCATCAATATAATTATATATCAGTATTATCCCAGTATTTTCCTTCACGGCTAGGAATTTTCTAGTTTTCTTTTTTACCCTATTCTGAAGTCATAGTTATTTTCCTATATTTTTATCTAAAAATTTTAAAGTTTTGCTTTTCATATTGAAGTCTTTTTTCCCATTGAAAGTGTTTTTTTTGTGTGTAGTGTAAGGTAGTATTTCATTTTTTCCCCCCTCATATGAGTAAACAATTGTTTGAACATCTTTTAGGAACTATTCATGCATATTTACAATGCTCTATAATGGCACATCTGTGATCTATTACAGTTCCATATATATAGGCATGTAGGTATATATTGGCTCTTATTTGATTCCATTGATCTCTCTATCACTATTCCAGTATCATACTGTCCTAAATACTTGATATTTATAATAATTCATGATCTCTTGGAGGAGAGATTCTCCACATTAATCTTGTTTGAAAATGTTTTGGCTATACTTGACCCTTTGCTCTTCCAACAAAATTTTGATGTCAAATTCTTTTAAAAAATCCTTTGGGGATTTTTATTTGAATTACATAGAATCTATAGTAATTTGGAGAAACTGACACCTTTATGATATTAAGGTTTTTTATTTGTAAACATATCTCTCCATTTCTTAGGTCTTCACTAAGACCTTTCAATAAATTTTTCATTATCTCCACAAATGATTTAAACATCTTTATTTCTTCCCAATCAATGTGTACATTTTATTGCTGTTGTATCTTTTAAAAATTATCAGTTTGTTTCTGATGTAAAATATTGAAATTTATTTTTTCTTAATTATCTTGTGTCCTGACACTTCACTTTGCTATACTTATTTTTAATAATTTGCATAGTTCCTTTTGGATTTTCAATGTAGACAATTATATCTTCTGCCAATAATGACAGTTTTATTTCTACTTTTCCAATTCTTAGTCATTTGAGTTTCATCTTTTTACCTGATTACTTTACCCAAGATCTATTAGTTAGTGCCAGATGAGCTATTGATGTACATCTATATAAATATTTTTTTAAATGTTGTTTATTTTTTAAATTAAATTTTAAACCTTATTTTTTAGAGTAGTTTTAGATTCACAGCGAAATGAAGAGGAAGTTACAGAGGCATCCTAAAATCCTTGTGTGGATGGATAACTTTCCCCTTTAACAACATCTTCCACCAGAGTGGTACATTTGCTATAATTGATGAAATTATATTGACACATCATTAACCAAAGAGCATAGTTTACATTAGGGTTCACTCTTTTTTTTTTTTTTTTTTTTTTTTTTTTTGCGGTACGCGGGCTTCTCACTGCTGTGGCCTCTCCCATTGTGGAGCACAGGCTCTGAACACGCAGGCTCAGCGGCCATGGCTCACGGGACCAGCCGCTCCGTGGCATGTGGGATCTTCCCGGACCAGGGCACGAACCCTCAATCCCTGCATCAGCAGGCGGACTCTCAACCACTGCGCCACCAGGGAAGCCCAGGGTTCACTCTTGATGTTGTATATTCTATGGGTTTGGACAAAGGTATCCACCATTATAGTTTCACACAGAGTAGTTTCACTGACCTAAAAGGCCTCTGTGCTCCACTTATTCATCCCTCCCTCTGCCCAATCCCTGGCAAACACTGATCATTTTACTGTCTCCATAGTTTTGCCTTTTCCAGAATGTCATAGAGTTGGAATCATACAGCATGTAGCCTTTTCAGATGGGCTTCTCTGACTTAGTAATATGCACTTGTTCCCTCCATGTCTTTTCATGGCTTGATAGATCATTTTTTTTAGTGCTGAATAATACTCCATTGTCCATATGTACCTCAGTTTATTTATCCATTTACCTACTGAAGCACATCTTGATTGATTCAAAGTTTTAACAAGTATGAATAAAACTGCTGTAAACATCCATGTGCTGGTTTTTGTATGGACATAAGTTTTCAGCTCCTTTGGGTAAATACCAGAGTGTGATCATGCTATCACATGATAAGAGTGTGTCTCGTTTCATAAGAAAACTGCCAAACTGTCTCCCAAAGTGTCTGTACTACTTTGCATTCCCACCAGAATGGGTGTTCCTATTGTTCTATATCCTTGTCAGCATTTGTTGTTGTCATGTTCTGGATTTTGGCCATTCATCAGAGGTATGTAGTGGTATTTCATTGTTGTTTTCCTTTGCTTTTCCCTGATGAAATAGGATGCGAAGCATCTTTTCATATGCTTACTTGCCATCTCTGTATCTTCTTTGGTGAGATGTCTGTTAAGGTCTTTGGCCCATTTTTCTCCTGTCTTATTTGTGACAGGATGGCTTGTGTGGGCTGTAGTTGGTATTTCCCTTTGGGGTGAGTTAGGTTCTGATAATACCTAAGCAAATTTAGTTTCTGGTAAAGTAGTTTCTCATGAGGGCAGGCCTTGTTAAGAACAGAGTGCTCTGGAGTGTTTCAAAATGGTTCCTTTTGCCCTTCTCCTGCCTGAGTTAGAGGAGATTTTTCTCTGATGTTTACTGTGGGAATCTGGTTGACCACCTGTAGGTAAATCTAACAATATTCTGGGTCCCCCTGGAGTTTTTAACTCTCAGGGTTGTCTGCACTGAGCCTGTGCAGTCTGTCAATTATAGTTCAGGCTTTTCTTCCTCTGGCACTGGTTTCTGGGGCAGTTTCAGCTTATGGGTCTCTGCTCAGGTAAGCCATGACTCCTTATCTACACTGGTCTCTCTTTCCACTCTTACAGGCCATGGTTTGCTCTGTGTCCTCTCTTTCAGATCTAAGAATTGATGATTTTTTCAGTATGTTCAGCTTTTTACTTGTTGTTATGACAGAGTGGTGACTTCCAAGCTTGTTACATGCAGAACCAAAAAAACTGTATCTAATTTTTTAGGGTATGCTTCCAAAATTCCCTAATATTTTAGGGTATGCTTCCAAAATTTTAATTCATCATTAAAAATGATGTTTGCTATAAACTTTTCATAGGTAACTTTTAAGGAAATTATTTCTAATTCCTAGTTTTGCTAAGTGAAGTTTTTAAATCATGAATGCATGTCGACTTTCATTAAGTTTTTCGTACATATAAGAATGAAAATATGGATTTTCTATTAATAATGTCAAATAATTTGTGTATTGTTAAGATAAATCCTACCTGGTCATGATTTTTTTCCTGTATACCACTATATTTGGTTTGTTAATATTTTGCTTGGAATTTTTCCATTTGGGTTCACAAATAACAGTAGCCTTTTCTTTTCTGATTCTGTTGTTGTCTGGTTTTGGTATCAAGGATATGCTGATCTCATGGAATGATTTGGGAGTTTCTCCTTCCATATTTTCTGAAAAAGTGAGCTTAAGATTGGAACAACCAGTTCCATGAAGGTTTGGCATGAATTACCACTAATCCTAGATGACTAGTGTTTTCTTTGTGTGAATTAAAATTAACATTCAATTCGGGACTTCCCTGGTGGTCCAGTGGTTCAAAACAGCCAAAAGAACTAAATAAATAACATTCAATTTAATTGACTAATAAAGTGTTCTTTCCTAGTTAGTTTTCATAAGTTATATTTTACTAGGATATTTTAATTTCATCTAAAATTTAGTATTCTTTTTAACTTTTTAATTGCTGTGATATTTAAAGTTATATCTCCTAATATTTATTTGTATCTTTTCTTCTTGGTAAAATTTTTACATTTGTCCATTTTACTAGACTTTTCAGCTATTACTCTTTGTAGTAGTGGAATATAATGAATGGGGTGGTGGAGTGGGCTTAGCTGGGTACAGGCAATAAGGAGGTGCAGTATCTGTAGAGAAATAAAAACAATGATAAAGTTGACTACAAGTTGACATGCTTTTTATTATCGTCATACACTGGTAATTCTAAACAATATCCATGACAAAATAATCCCCTATGGAAAACTATTTTGTGGCCTAAGATCTAAATAATTGCTGTGGTTACAAATGAGTTTAAAAAATATGTAAATTTTCAATTACTATGTACTTATTTGCATTATTTTTTTTTACATCCTTATTGGAGTATATTGCTTTACAATGGTGTGTTAGTTTCTGCTTTATAACAAAGTGAATCAGTTATACATATACATATGTTCCGTATCTCTTCCCTCTTGCATCTCCCTCCCTCACACCCTCCCTATCCCACCCCTCTAGGTGGTCAAAAAGCACCGAGCTGATCTCCCTGTGCTCTGCGGCTGCTTCCCACTAGCTATCTATCTTACGTTTGGTAGTGTATATATGTCCATGCCATTCTCTCACTTTGTCAGAGCTTACCCTTCACCCTCCCCATATCCGCAAGTCCATTCTCTAGTAGGTCTGAGTCTTTATTCCTGTCTTACCCCTAGGTTCTTCATGACATTTTTTTTTCTTAAGTTCCATATATATGTGTTAGCATAAGGTATTTGTCTTTCTCTTTCTGACTTACTTCACTCTGTATGACAGACTCTAGGTCCATCCACCTCACTACAAATAACTCAATTTCGTTTCTTTTTATGGCTGAGCAATATTCCATTGTATATATGTGCCACATCTTCTTTATCCATTCATGTGTTGATGGATACTTAGGTTGTTTCCATCTCCTGGCTATTGTAAATAGAGCTGCAATGAACATTTTAGTACATGACTCTTATTGAATTATGGTTTTCTCAGGGTATATGCCTAGTAGTGGGATTGCTGGGTCATATGGTAGTTCTATTTGTAGTTTTTAAAGGAACTTCCATACTGTTCTCCATAGTGGCTGTACCAGTTCACATTCCCACCAGCAGTGCAAGAGTGTTCCCTCTTCTCCACACACTCTCCAGCATTTATTGTTTCTAGATTTTTTGATGATGGCCATTCTGACTGGTGTGAGATGATCTCATTGTAGTTTTGATTTGCATTTCTCTAATGATTAATGATGTTGAGCATTCTTTCATGTGTTTGTGGGCAATCTGTATATCTTCTTTGGAGAAATGTCTATTTAGGTCTTCTGCCCATTTTTGGATTGGGTTGTTTGTTTTTTTGTTATTGAGCTGCATGAGCTGCTTGTAAATTTTGGAGATTAATCCTTTGTCAGTTGCTTCATTTGCAAATATTTTCTCCCATTCTGAGGGTTTTCTTTTGGTCTTGGTTATGGTTTCCTTTGCTGTGCAAAAGCTTTGAAGTTTAATTAAATCCCATTTGTTTATTTTTGTTTTTACTTCCATTTCTCTAGGAGGTGGGTCAAAAAGGATCTTGCAGTTATTTATGTCACAAAGTGTTCTGTCTATGTTTTTCTCTAAGAGTTTGATAGTTTCTGGCCTTACATTTAGGACTTTAATCCATTTTGAGCTTATTTTTGTGTATGGTGTTAGGGAATGATCTAATCTCATACTTTTACATGTAGCTGTCCAGTTTTCCCAGCACCATTTATTGAAGAGGCTGTCCTTTCTCCACTGTACATTCCTGCCTCCTTTATCAAAGATAAGGTGACCATATGTGTGTGGGTTTATCTCTCAGCTTTCTATCCTGTTCCATTGACCTATATTTCTGTTTTTGTGCCAGTACCATACTGTCTTGATTACTGTAGCTTTGTAGTATAGTCTGAAATCAGGGAGCCTGATTCCTCCAGCTCTGTTTTTCATTCTCAAGATTGCTTTGGCTATTCGGGGTCTTTTGTGTTTCCATACAAATTGTGAATTTTTTTGTTCTAGTTCTGTGAAAAATGCCAGTGGTAGTTTGATAGGGATTGCACTGAATCTGTAGATTGCTTTGGGTAATATAGTTATTTTCACAATGTTGATTCTTCCAATGAAAGAACATGGTATATCTCTCCATCTATTTGTATCATCTTTAATTTCTTTCATCAGTGTCTTATAATTTTTTGCATAGAGGTCTTTTGTCTCCTTAGGTAGGTTTATTATAGATATTTTATTCTTTTTGTTGCAGTGGTAAATGGGAGTGTTTTCTTGATTTCACTTTCAGATTTTTCATCATTAGTGTATACGAATGCCAGAGATTTCTGTGCATTGATTTTGTATCCTGCTACTTTACCAAATTCATTGATTAGCTCTAGTAGTTTTCTGGTAGCACCTTTAGGATTCTCTATGTATAGTATCATGTCATCTGCAAACAGTGACAGCTTTACTTCTTCTTTTCCAATTTGGATTCCTTTTATTTCCTTTTCTTCTCTGATAGCTGTGGCTAAAACTTCCAAAACAATGTTGAATTAAGAGTGGTGAGAGTGGGCAACCTTGTCTTGTTCCTGATCTTAGTGGAAATGGTTTCAGTTTTTCACCATTGAGGATGATGTTGGCTGTGGGCTTGTCATATATGGCCTTTATTATGTTGAGGAAAGTTCCCTCTATGCCTATTTTCTGGAGAGTTTTTATCATGAATCGGTGTTGAATTTTGTCGAAAGCTTTCTCTGCATCTATTGAGATGATCATATGGTTTTTCTCCTTCAATTTGTTAATATGGTGTATCACATTAATTGATATGTGTATATTTAAGAATCCTTGCATTCCTGGAATAAACCCCACTTGATCATGGTGTATGAGCCTTTTAATGTGTTGTTGGATTCTGTTTGCTAGTATTTTGTTGAGGATATTTGAATCTATGTTCATCAGTGATATTGGCCTGTAGTTTTCTTTCTTTGTGACATCCTTGTCTGGTTTTGGTATCAGGCTGATGGTGGCCTCGTAGAATGAGTTTGGGAGTGTTCCTCCCTCTGCTATATTTTGGAAGAGTTTGAGAAGGATAAGTGTTAGCTCTTCTCTAAATGTTTGATAGAATTCGCCTGTGAAGCCATCTGGTCCTGGGCTTTTGTTTGTTGGAAGATTTTTTTTTTTTTTTTGCGGTACGCGGACCTCTCACTGTTGTGGCCTCTCCCGTTGCGGAGCACAGGCTCTGGACGCTCAGGCTCAGCGGCCATGGTGCACGGGCCCAGCCGCTCCGCGGCATGTAGGATCTTCCGGGACCGGGGCACGAACCCGCGTCCCCTCCATCGGCAGGCGGACTCTCAACCACTGCGCCACCAGGGAAGCCCATGTTGGAAGATTTTTAATCACAGTTTCAATTTCAGTGCTTGTGATTGGTCTGTTCATATTTTCTATTTCTTCCTGATTCAGTCTTGATATGTTGTGCATTTCTAAAAATTTGTCCATTTCTTCCAGGTTGTCCATTTTATTGGCATAGTGTTGTTTGTAGTAATCTCTCGTGATGTTTTGTATTTCTGTAGTGTCATTTGATGCTTGTCCTTTTTCATTTCTAATTCTATTGATTTGAGTCTTCTCCCTTTTTTTCTTGATGAGTCTGGCTCATGGTTTATTAATTTTGTTTATCTTCTCAAAGAACCAGCTTTAGTTTTATTGATCTTTGCTATCGTTTCCTTCATTTCTTTTTCATTTATTTCTGATCTGATCTTTATGATTTCTTTCCTTCTGATAACTTTGGGGGTTTTTTTTGTTCTTCTTTCTCTAATTGCTTTAGGTGCAAGGTTAGGTTGTTTATTCGAGATGTTTCCTGTTTCTTAAGCTAGGATTGTATTGCTATAAACTTCCCTCTTAGAACTGCTTTTGCTGCATCCCATAGGTTTTGGGTCGTTGTGTCTCCATTGTCATTTGTATCTAGGTATTTTTTGATTTCCACTTTGATTTCTTCAGTGATCACTTGGTTATTAAGTAGTGTATTGTTTAGCCTCCATGTGTTTGTATTTTTTTACAAATCTTTTCCTGTAATTGATAACTAGTCTCATTGCATTGTGGTCAGAAAAGATACTTGATACAATTTCAATTTTCTAAAATTTACCAAGGCTTTATTTGTGACCCAAGATATGCTCTATCCTGGAGAATGTTCCATGAGCACTTGAGAAAAATGTGTATTCTGTTGTTTTTGGATGGAATGTCCTATAAATATCAACTAAGTCCATCTTGTTTAATGTATCATTTAAAGCTTGTGTTTCCTTATTTATTTTCATTTTGGATGATCTGTCCATTGGTGAAAGTGGGGTGTAAAAGTCCCCTACTATGAATGTGTTACTGTCAATTTCCCCTTTTATGGCTGTTAGTACTTGCCTTAAGTATTGAGGTACGCCTATGTTGGGTGCATAAATATTTACAATTATTATATCTTCTTCTTGGATCAATCCCTTGATCATTATGTAGTGTCCTTCTTTGTCTCTTCTAACAGTCTTTTTTTAAAGTCTATTTTGTCTGATATGAGAATTGCTACTCCAGCTTTCTTTTGGTTTCCATTTGCATGGAAACCATCCCTTTACTTTCAGTCTGTATGTGTCTCTAGGTCTGAAGTGGGTTTCTTGTAGACAGCATATATATGGGTCTTGTTTTTGTATCCATTCAGCCAATCTGTGTCTTTTGGTGGGAGCATTTAGTCCATTTACATTTAAGGTAATTATTGATATGTATGTTCCTATTCCCATTTCCTTAATTGCTTTGGGTTCGTTATTGTAGCTATATTCCTTCTGCTGTGTTTCTTGCCTAGAGAAGTTCCTTTAGCATTTGTTGTAAAGCTGGTTTGGTGGTGCTGAACTCTCTCAGCTTTTGCTTGTCTGTAAAGGTTTTAATTTCTCCATCAAATCTGAATGAGATCCTTGCTGGGTAGAGTAATCTTGGTTGCAGGTTTTTCTCCTTCATCACTTTAAATATGTCCTGCCAGTCCCTTCTGGCTTGCAGAGTTTCTGCTGAAAGATCAGCTGTTAACCTTATGGGGATTCCCTTGTATGTTATTTGTTGTTTTTCCATTGCTGCTTTTAATATGTTTTCTTTTTATTTAATTTTTAACAGTTTGATTAATATGTGTCTTGGCGTGTTCCTCCTTGGATTTATCCTGTATGGGACTCTCTGTGCTTCCTGGACTTGATTAACTATTTCCTTTCCCATATTAGGGAAATTTTCAACTATAATCTCTTCAAATATTTTCTCAGTCCCTTTCTTTTTATCTTCTTCTTCTGGAACCCCTATAATTTGAATGTTGCTGAGTTTAATGTTGTCCCAGAGGTCTCTGAGACTGTCCTCAGTTCTTTTCATTCTTTTTTCTTTATTCTGCTCTGCTGTAGTTATTTCCACTATTTTATCTTCCAGGTCACTTATCCATTCTTCTGCCTCAGTTATTCTGCTATTGATCCCTTCTAGAGTATTTTTTATTTCATTTATTGTGTTGTTGATCGTTGCTTGTTTCATCTTTAGTTCTTCTAGGTCCTTGTTAACTGTTTCTTGCATTTTCTCTATTCTATTTTCAAGATTTTGGATCATCTTTACTATCATTATTCTGAATTCTTTTTCAGGTAGACTGCCTATTTCCTCTTCATTTGTTAGGTCTGGTGGGTTTTTATCTTGCTTCTTCATCTGCTGTGTGTTTGTCTGTCTTCTTATTTTGCTTATCTTACTGTGTTTGGGGTCTCCTTTTTGCAGGCTGCATGTTCGTAGTTCCCGTTGTTTTTGGTGTCTGTCCCCAGTGGCTAAGGTTGGTTTAGTGGGTTGTGTAGGCTTCCTGGTGGAGGGTACTAGTGCCTGTGTTCTGGTGGATGAGGCTGGATCTTGTCTTTCTGGTGTGCAGGTGCACGTCTGATGGTGTGTTTTGGGGTGTCTGTGGACTTATTATGATTTTAGACAGCCTCTCTGCTAATGGATGGGGCTGTGTTCCTGTCTTGCTAGTTGTTTGGCTTAGGGTGTCCAGCACTGTAGCTTGCTGGTCGTTGAGTGAACCTGGGTGTTGGTGTTGAGGTGGAGATCTCTGGGAGATTTTCGCCATTTGATATTACATGGAACTGGGAGGTCTCTTGTGGAGCAGTGTCCTGAAGTTGGCTCTCCCACTGCAGAGGCACAGAATTGACTCCCATCTGCAGCACCAAGAGCCTTTCATCCACACAGCTCAGAATAAAAGGGAGAAAAATTAAGAGAGAGAGAGAGAGAGAGAGAGAGAAAGGAAGGAAGGAAGGAAGAAAGAGGATAAAAGAAAATAAAATAAAGTAAGGTAAAATAAAATAAAGTAAGGTAAAATAAAAAAATAATTATTAAGAAAAAAGTGTTTTAAGTAAAAAGAAAAAAAACAAGGAAGAAGGAAGGATAGAACCCTAGGACAAATGGTGAAAGCAAAGCTATACAGACAAAATCTCACACAGAAGCATACACATACACACTCACAAAAAGAGGAAAAGGGGAAAAAATAATAAATCTTCCTCTCAACGTCCACCTCCTCAGTTTGGGATGATTCGTTGTCTTTTCAGGTATTCCACAGTTGCAGGGTACATCAGGTTGATTGTGGAGATTTTATCCGCTGCTCCTGAGGCTGCTGGGAGAGATTTCCCTTTGTCTTCTTTGTTTGCACAGCTCCCGGGGTTCAGCTTTGGATTTGGCCCCGCCTCTGCCTGTAGTTCACCGGAGGGCGTCTGTTCTTCGCTCAGACAGGATGGGGTTAAAGGATCTGCTGATTTGGGGGCTCCGGCTCACTCAGGCCAGGGGGAGGGAGGGATACGGAATGCGGGCTGAGGCTGCAGTGGCAGAGGCCAGTGTGGCGTTGCACTAGCCTGATGCACACCATGCGTTCTCCCGGGGAAGTTGTCCCTGGATCCCGGGACCCTGGCAGTGGAGGGCTGCACAGGCTCCACGGAAGGGAGGTGTGGAGAGTGACCTGTAGGCTTCTTGGTGGCAGCAGCAGCAGCCTTAGCATCTCATGCCCGTCTCTGGGGTCCGCACTGTTAGCCGCGGCTCACACCCGTCTCTGGAGCTCCTTTAATCGGTGCTCTGAATCCCCTCTCCTCGCGCACCAGGAAACAAAGAGGTAAGAAAAAGTCTCTTGCCTCTTCGGCAAGTCCAGACTTTTTCCCGGACTCCCTCCTGGCTAGCCATGGTGCACTAGCCCCTTCCGGCTGTGTTCACGCCACCAGTCCTCTCCCTGCGCTCCGCCGCCTGAGCCTCAGCTTCCAGGCCTGTCCACCCCGGCGGGTGAGCAGACAAGCCTCTCGGGCTGGTGAGTGCTGGTCGGCACCGATCCTCTGTGCGGAAATCTCTCTGCTTTGCCCTCCGCACCCTTGTGGCTGCAGTCTTCTCCGCGGCGCTGAAGCTCCCCACTCCGCCACCCGCAGTCTCTGCCCGCGAAGGGGCTTCTAGTGCGTGGAAACCTTTCCTCCTTCACGGCTCCCTCCCACTGGTGCAGGTCCCATCCCTATTCTTTGTCTCTGTTTCTTCTTTTTTCTTTTGCCCTACCCAGGTACGTGGGGAGTTTCTTGCCTTTTGGGAGGTCTGAGGTCTTCTGTCAGCGTTCAGTAGGTGTTCCGTAGGAGTTGTTCCACGTGTAGATGTATTTCTGATGTATCTGTGGGGAGGAAGGTGATCTCCGCATCTTACTCTTCCACCATCTTGCCCTAGGTTCTCTTATTTGCATTATTAAACATAATATTCATCCTGGAAGTTAATGGGAGAATTCCCAGCTATAGAGTCTACCTTTGACCTATTCAGACTCAGTTATAAGCATTCATTTAGAGAGTAGATTTAAAATGACTTAAAATTGTTAGATATTGTTTCAGATAGTTTATGTTTTCAATTGCTATGGTGTTACATGCTCCTATGTTTATACAGTACATTAACTATAAATAATGATAACAAGACATAGAACTCAAGGTACTTCATTTCTCTCATTCTAGATTACACTTGGAGCTTTTATATTTTTTCCAATTTTATTGAGATATAATTTATATACATCACTGTATAAGGTTCAGGTGTGCAACATGAGGGTTTGACATATATGTTGTGGAACGATTACCACAGTTTAGTTAACATCCATCATCTCATATAGATATACTAGAAAGAAATGGAAAAAAAAAGAAAAATAATTTCTCCTTATGATGAGAACTCTTAAGATTTACTCTCTTAACAGCTTTCATATGTATCATATACCTGTGTTAACTATAGTCATCATGTTATACATTACATTTTTAGTACTTATTTACATAACTGGTAATTTGTACCTTTTTTTCACTTTAATTTTTATTTTATATTGGAGTATAGTTGATTTACAATGTTGTGTTAGTTTCAGGTGTACAGCAAAGTGATTCAGTTATACATATACATGTATCCATTCTTTTTCAGCTTCTTTTCCCATATAGGTTATTACAGAATATGGAGCAGAGTTCCCTGTACTATACAGTAGGTCCTTGTTGATTATCTATTTCATATATAGTAGTGTGTATATGTTAATCCCAACCTCCTAATTTATCCCTGCCCCTATCTTTCCCCTTTGGTAACTGTTAAGTGTTTCCTAAGTCTGTGAGTCTGTTTATATTTTGTAAATAAGTTCATTTGTATCATTTTTTTTTTAGATTCCACATATAAGTGATATGATATTTGTCTTTCTCTGTCTGACTTATTTCACTTAGTATGATAATCTCAACATCCATCCATGTTGCTGCAAATGGCATTATTTCATTCTTTTTTATGGCTGAGTAATATTCCATGGTATATACGTACCACATCTTCTTATCCATTCCTCTGTTGATGGACATTTAGATTGCTTCCATGTCTTGGCTATTGTAAATAGTGCTGCTATGAACATTGGGGTGCATGTATATTTTCAAATTAGAGTTTTCTCCAGATACATGCCCAGGAGTGGGATTGCTGGATTACATGGTAGTTCTATTTTTAGTTTTTTAAGCAACCTCCATACTGTTCTCTACAATGGTTGTGCCAGTTTACATTCCCACCAACAGTGTAGAAGGGTTCCCTTTTCTCCACACCCTCCCGAGCATTAATTGTTTGTAGACTTTTTGATGATGGTTATTCTGACCAGTGTGAGGTGATACCTCATTGTAGTTTTGACTTGCATTTCTCTGATAATTAGTGATGTTGAGCATCTTTTTATGTGCTTTTTGGCCAACTGTATGTCTTCTTTGGAGAAATGTCTATTTAGATCTTCTGCCCATTTTTTGATTGTGTTCTTTGTGGATTTTTTGACATAGAGCTGTATGAGCTGTTTGTATATTTTGGAGATTAATCCCTCGTCGGTTGCTTTGTTTGCAAATATTTTCTCCCATTCTGAGGGTTGTCCTTTCATCTTGTTTATGGTTTCCTTTGCTGTGCAAAAGCCTTTAAGTTTAATTAGGTCCCATTTGTTTATTTTTGTTTTTATTTTCATTATTCTAGTAGATGGATCCAAAAAGACCTTGCTGTGATTTATGTCGGAGAGTGTTCTGCCTATGTTTTCCTCTAAGAGTTTTATAGCGATAGTATCTGGTCTTACATTTAGGTCTTTAATCCATTTTAAGTTTATTTTTGTGTATGGTGTTAGGGAGTGTTGTAATTTCATTCTTTTTTTTTTTTTTTTTTTTTTTTTTTTTTTTTTTTTCTTTTTTTGCGGTATGCGGGCCTCTCACTGTTGTGGCCTCTCCCGTTGCGGAGCACAGGCTCCGGACGCGCCGGCCCAGCGGCCGTGGCTCACGGGCCCAGCTGCTCCGCGGCATATGGGATCCTCCCAGACCGGGGCACGAACCCGTATCCCCTGCATCGGCAGGCGGACTCTCAACCACTGCGCCACCAGGGAGGCCCTGTAATTTCATTCTTTTACGTGTAGCTGTCCAGTTTTCCCCAGACCACTTACTGAAGAGTCTGTCTTTTCTCCATTGTATATTCTTGCCTCCTTTGCTGTAGATTAATTGATCATAAGTGTGTGGGTTTATTTCTGGGCTTTCGATCCTATTCCATCGATCTATATTTCTGTTTTTGTGCCAATACCATACTGTTTTGATTACTGTAGCTTTGTAATATAGTCTGACATCAGGGAGCCTGATTCCTCCAGCTGTTTTTCTTTCTCAATATTGTTTTGGCTATTCAGGAGTGTTTTCATACAAATTTAAAAATTCAAGTTCTGTGAAAAATGCCATTGGTAATTTGATAGGGATTGAATTGAATCTGTGGATTGCTTTGGGTAGTATAGTCATATTGACAATATTGATATTTCCAATCCAAGAACATGCTATATCTTTCCATCTGTTTGGGTCATCTTTGATTTCTTTCATCAGTGTCTTATATACTTGTTTAAAATTTTGAACAATTAAATAGAGTGTAAAATACTTGGAGTAATATTACATTTGTTAAGTGAAAAGTTTTAGTTCAAGAATGAAATATTGTATGAAATTTGAGTAATACCTCTAAAAGAAAAATTTATTCTTTTTTATCAATTGCTATTAATAAAGTCCCTTGTTATTAACTGTAACATTATTTATTACTGCAACATTATATAGATACAAGTTTTTCTTTTCCTTTTTCAAAATAAAATACGTTAATGTAATTTTAAAACATATCATTTTTCTCCTTTTGCTATTGATATTTATTTTTTTGTCTTAGTTTTATTAAATAAAAAAACTCCACTAATAAAGAATATTGTGTTACCTTTGGTTCCTATTCTACTATTTTTTTTAACATCTTTATTAGAGTATAATTGCTTTACATTGTTGTGTTAGTTTCTGCTGTATAACAAAGTGAATCATCTATACGTATACATGTAACACCCTCAGAATGGGAGAAAATATTTGCAAATTAAGCAACTGACAAAGGATTTATCTCCAAAATATACAAGCAGATCATGCAGCTCAATATCAAAAAAACAAACAACCAAATCCAAAAATGGGCAGAAGACCTAAATATACATTTCTCCAAAAAAGATATACAGATTGCCAATAAACACATGAAAGGATGCTCAACATCACTAATCATTAGAGAAATGCAAATCAAAACTACAATGAGGTATCACCTCACACCGGTCAGAATGGCCATCATCAAAAAAATCTACAGACAATAAATGCTGGAGAGGGTGTGGAATAAAGGGAACACTCTTGCACTGTGGGTGGGAATGTAAATTGATACAATTGATATAGCCACTGTGGAGAACAGTATGGAGGTTTCTTAAAAAACTAAAAATAGAACTACCATATGACCCAGCAATCCCACTACTGGGCATATACCCTGAGAAAACCATAATTCAAAAAGAGTCATGTACCACAATGTTCATTGCAGCACTATTTACAATAGCCAGGACATGGAAGCAACCTAAGTGTCCATCGACAGATGAATGGATAAAGAAGATGTGGCACATATATACAGTGGAATATTACTCAGCCATAAAATGAAACGAAATGGAGATATTTGTAGTGAGGTGGATGGACCCAGAGTCTGTCATATAGAGTGACGTAAGTCAGAAAGAGAAAAACACTGTATGCTAACACATATATATGGAATCTTAAAAAAAAAAAAAAGGTTCTGAAGAACCTAGGGGCAGGACAGGAATAAAGATGCAGACATAGAGAATGGACATGAGGACACTGGGAGGGGCAAGGGTAAGCTGGGGCAAAGTGAGAGAGTGGCATTGACATATATACACTACCAGATGTAAAATAGATAGCTAGTAGGAAGCAGCCACAAAGCACAGGGAGATCAGCTCAGTGCTTTGTGACCAACTAGAGGGGTGGGATAGGGAGGGTGGGAGAGGGAGGGGATATGGGGATATGTATATGTATAGTTGATATTTATTTAAAATTTTTTTCTTCTGGCATGATTGTATATATAAGTACAATAAAATAAAACATTCACTGTGTGTCTTTTCTGGCCATTATTATTCGTTATTTCATTTCATGATTATTACTGACAGTTATTTTATCATAGAGAGGAAAGGGATGTTAACAAGGAAAGATCTGTTCCAGGTGTCAAATATGCCAGGTTCGCTGCTGCTGTGTAGGGTCCTCTCTAACTGTATCTTAGTTTCTCCATTTGGGGGATTTTTGCTTTTATTTCCATCACCTCCTTTCTTTCTTTGGATTTATTTTGTGGCTCTTTTTCTAACTTCTTAAGTGGTATGCTGAAGAAAAACTTTAGGGCCTAGATTTTTAAACAAAATGTTAATGTTGCAATTTAACGTGTGTATTTTTCTTCAGTGAAAGTGAAGAACTTCAGTAACCTATGATGACAGTTCGTTATCATTCATAATTATCTTCTTTTGCATTGTCTTATGTTCACTACTTACCAAATGCTTTCCACATACATAAGAATATATTAGGTGATGTGTGTGCTACAAAGATCCAGGAGGACATAATTCCTATTCTTAAAGATACTGTATTTATTGTTAGAAATTAGTGTGTCAGGAGTCTTCCTAGCACTGATCCTCGTCTGTGCCCTGCTTATTACAACGGGTGGTGGATGAAGATGGGTGCTCCGAAGTATGGATAATGGTGTGACTGGAACTGAGACTGGATGTGGGCTCATAGAAATTGTACTTGTTTTATGCACCATATTATAATCTTCCACCAAAAAGCCCTCAGTTACATTGCTGACATTGCCATGTCTCCATCTCCGCCTCCTCACATTCCGTAAACCTGTGAGTCTAGTTCCTGTTGTCATTGACTTCCCATCCCTAGTCTCCTGGTCTTTAATGGAAGTTTGCATTGTTTGTACACCTGCAACAGAAGGGATGGTAATGGGGAGAAAATGATGTTTAGGAGAAAATAATTATAAGAAATGGGTGAAGGCGCATACCCCAAAGGGGTGAAGAAAGCTCCCTTGACCCTCAGGCTAGTGATTTGGGGTTAACTCCACAGATGACAGGAGAAAACACAGAAGGAATCAGGAGGCAAGGAGTGTAGTCCACATCAGATTTGGGGGGGAGTTTGTTTTTACAAGAATACTTTGTAGGTGTTGTTGGGTATTTCCATTAGGAAGCACATAGTGTCTAACTGGTTAACTTTTTTGATATTATAGCAATTGATGAACATCGCTCAGACTCATATTTCCTTAGGATGTATAAAATTGTAATATTTTATCATTCCTTCTGTATTCACTAAATGGAATAATTCTATAAAGATGAAATTACCCTCACCAACTATTTGGTTGCCCTGAATTACAGTTAGTATAGGAGAGGTGGGATAACTGCTTGATCTTTTCCTTTATTTACTGTTTTAAAAATTGTCAGTTCATTAATGCCCTCCAAAGGAGATAAATGTTTTTGGTTTTTGTGTTTTTTTTTTTTTGAGAAGCTTTACAAAGTGATAGACTAAATAAAACATATGCGATGTGTTTCGATTTATGGCAGTCATCCTTATTGATGCTAAAATTTTCTAGTCTTTGGCCAGTGGTAGCCTTTTTTATATTAGTTTCTGAATCCACTAGAGATAATTCTCATGGGCTTTGTCAGTAACTTTCTCTTTGGTATTTAAGATGATCCAAGTTCATATTATGCATTTCTTTTCCTCCTTACCTAGACCTGGAATCAACTATTTCTCTAAGGAGTTTCAATTCCTTTTACTCAGAAATTGCAGTTAAAGACCAGGAACAAAAGGTGTTCATTGTTACTATATTAGTCACTGTTTCAAGACATTTTGGTGGACAGAGATACGAAATACTTTATTTCCTTTGTGCTTATATAACACATTATAAATTCTTATTGGTAACTACATTTCATATTAAGGACTATGGGGTTTTTACTTAACTTCATTGACCTTATAATTGCATTTTGTTCTCTCCATGCTTAAAAATCCTGGTTTTCGAGAACACCGGTAAAATTACCCATTTGCTTTATCCCACAATACACACATGGCAGTTCCAAAATAGTAATAGTGACACTTACTAACTGAAAACAAATTAAGAATTTGTTTTTATAGTTACTGTTGCCTTTAAAGTATATCCCACTAGGAATGTTTGGTCAAATTTATAAGTTACTTGAAATAGTTCTTCCTTGTGTTGTTGTACTATCAATATGATACATGGATTTTACTTTTAAATTTTAGGAAATGCTTTTTGAAATTGATTTTGCTTTAAAATTATTTAAAATATTTAGGTGCAGTCAAAGTGAAATTTAAAATTCACAAAATAGGGCATATTCCAAAATGTTTAGTTTTTATACCTGTTCTCTCTATTCTCTCTCCTTCTAGGAAAACCTTTATGTATTTAACTTTATGCTTGTTTTTATAATACATATTTATTTTATAATATAAATTTCATATGTTATAATACTGTAATGTAAACTTTATAGTTTTACATGAATATATAGGTAGATGTAGTCCCTTCCTTAAATAAACAGTAGCAAACTACACATGCTGCTTCCCACCTTGATATTTTCCACCTACCTTGGAGATCACTCCATGGTAGTATACAGGGGTATACCTCATTACTTTTCATGTACATGGCTTATTCCTAATTTGATGGACATTTGCTTTGTTTCAAGTCTTTTACTATTACAAAGAGTGCTGTAATAAATCAACTTGTGTATATTTTATCAGTATATTTTGGAATAGTTTCCTAGAAGTGGGATTGCTAGGTCAAAAGGTAAACATACATATTTATATGAAATTTTGTTAGATATTGCCAATTCCTCTCCTTAGGGGTTATAGTGTTTTGCATTCCCACCTGCAGTATATTAGAATGCCTGTTTTCCAATGGCCTCCCTTATGGCTTATACTATTAAACTTTCATATTGTATCTGATTGGTGAGAAACAATCTTCCGATACATTCTTTTAGTAGAAGAAAGATTGAATATTGTTCATAGCTGCAGACCATTTAGGGTTTTGAGTGCTTTTCTTTATAATATTAATTTAATAATATATTAAGGCTAGTACCCCTTTGTGTGTGATATAACTGCAATTTTCCCCTAGTTTGTTTTTTTATTTTGCTTATGGTATTATTTCCTTGTAAAAAATTCTTAAATTTTAATAAGATTAGTCATTTTCCCCATTATTCCTTCTGGATTTTGAATTATAGTTAGGAACGTTTTTCCCAACTACAAGTTATAAAGCAGTTAATCTGTGTTTTTTTCTAGTACTTGTTTTGCTTTATTTTATTTTTTGATAGTGAACTCTGATCCTTTTGGAACTTATCCTAATGTATGATGTGAAGAATTGGCCCACTTTTATTGTTTTCCATGTGGCTATCCTCATTTAGCCACCCTTTTTATGAAGGAGTCCGTCTTCTCTCTGCTTATATGAGATATGGGACTTTCTTGTATACTGAATTTTCATATGCAGTTGAGTCTATTTCTTTTCTTGTCCTTCCACCCAACCCTGTTTCTACTCTCTTCTTCTTGGTATTAAAATAGAGACTGGTCCCTCATGTTAAGGATGCACATGTACTTGCATAATGTTGTCAGAACTATCAGAAACACAAACATAAATATGTATGCAAGGAATTTACAGTCTTTAAAAGACAAGTTTTCATGTCAATGTGCATCTCTTGCTCCATGTGTCTTTAACACAGAGAGCATGACCACAGATTCTATATCTAACTTGGCTGTTGAGTTGTTGGGTGTTCGTATATATATCACTTCCTCCAAGTTGAAGAAGTTTTATCACGAACTCAATAAAAACATAGTATCTAAAACATTTATGGTGGAACTGCTTCTTATGGCAAACTGAATCATTGGTATACATTTAATAATGCACCTATTTTAATATCTGTTAATAGAGCTTTGAGACTAGCTTTTTGATCCATTTTGTCTTGTAACAAACAACAGGCAAGATGCACTATACCTGCAACCAGCTTTTCCAAATCACATTTAATTGAAAGATCCCAATTAGCAAGTTGTTTATCAGTACAACAGACATGCGCATTCATATCATTGCTGTGTTCTTCTGCTTGCTTATGAATTACTGGAAAGCTACTGTTTTAGACAATGGCAGAAGGAAAGAAAGAAGAGGGGAAAAAATCTCTTGCAATTTTAGGGAAAATGAAGTAGAAAAGGATTCTCTGGAGATTTCATTATAAATGGTTAGCACAATTATGCTAAATGGAATCGATATATTTACATTGTTTTGTTCAAGGTTTATCAGGTTCCATTATGAAACAATGAAATGCAATTAATATATTGTCAGTTCATTTTTCTTGTTTTATTTGAAAATGCTTCGGCATATTTTAGCATATCATTTTTAGAGTAGCAAATAACTCTAATGTATAACATTAATAAACGGTGATAGACTTTACTATAAATATTGCATCTGTTGCCAAGAAAAGTTACATACAAAAACAGAGCATTGAAAACAGCAGTTCTGTAATTCTTTTGGTAGTAGAGACATGGGCCTTCTGTATCATTTTAAGTGTCTTTGCACTACTTGAACCTCTGCACTTGGAGAATATTGTTTTTTATACTTCAACAGTTTGCTGAGTTTAAGGGATTAACACCATATATGTGGTGTTGTGAGTGCCCAGAAAACCAACTGAGCAGTTTTCTTCCCCTTGTGTTTAGAGGGGAAGAGCTGAGGACTGAGGGAAAGCTGTGACAAACTTGTCACATGTACAATCATATCTAGATATTGTTACAAAGAATAACTTAAAAAATTAAGGCAGTCAATAAAATACTTAGAATTAACACAAAATAAAACTACCAATCAAAAAGTTTCCATGGACTAAATTATTTTGGATTTCAAAAATCTTTTTGTTATTTGAAAATAAATATTAAGTAATAAAGTATATAATAATTCAAAATATATTGTTTTCTGGTATCATTTGATACATCAAAGCAGATACCAATTTTACTTAACTGGGACTGCTTCACAATTATCAAACTACACTCTGAATTTTATGTAAAAATTTCATGTAAAAATTTCATGTATGCATTCTATATCAATTCAAAGGAAGCTTGAGGCATTGAAAAGCACGCGAGATACCACAAAATCAGAAAACAAGATCAACCACCATTATTTTTCCTCACCTGCCTTCTTCCATATTAAACTTTATGGAAATGTGGCAAAGGATTAGAATTCCTTTTTTGCATAAGAGAAGATGAAATAGTTTAACTTAAAAATAAGAGAACTTGAATCTCTAAATGCTATTTCTACCTATTAAGCAGATATTTAGGTTGACTTCTAATACTGCATATTTAATTTGAGTATATCAGGAATTTTAAGATAGACAGAAAACAGCTGATATGAAAGTAGGTGGTTATAAAGATGTGAAATAAAAGAGATCTGAGTTTCATAGAGTAAAAAGTTGCCCATCTTATGTGTTATGAATAGTTTTGGAAGTCCTCATTCACTCCCTGCCTTCTAATCCAACATATTCCCTTCTTACTTGCCTGATCACTTTAGGGCTTAAAATTCCCATTAGAGAATTATTTCTTCAAATTATGACTTTTCTTTCCCTCTTTAAAATTCACGTACAATTAAGAAAAAACATGCTAACTTGATAGTAACTAAAAGTCAATTTATATTTCAATTATGAATAAGTAATTAATCCAGCTCAGGCATGATAAACTTGACTGGTAAATTGATGGGCACATGAAAGCATTCTGAACATGGGTTTCTGCCTAAAGATGGGTACTTCAGTGGGGTGCAACAGCAGCGAGACATCATAATGTGGAAATTCATAAAGCAAGGATAGGTTCCAAGAAATATGGTCCCACACTTATCAATTCCATCATGTTCACTCTCTTATTCTTTTTTGGTTTCATGTTTTCTGCCCTCAAATATATTTCAAACAAGGGAAACTTTTTTAAAAGATGAGAAAAAGTAAATAGTTTCATTTGAAATATGTTTCTTTATCTACTACCTAAAATTTGTCCTTCCTTTCACTGGCAAACATTTATGCTGAGTTGAGCAGTGTTCACTCTCTCCATTTTATTTTATTTTATTTTATTTTATTATTTATTTATTTTTTGCGTTACGCGGGCCTCTCTCTGTTGTGGCCTCTCCCGTTGCGGAGCACAGGCTCCGGACACACAGGCTCGGCAGCCATGGCTCACGGGTCCAGCCGCTTCACGGCATGTGGGATCTTCCCGGATCAGGGCATGAACCCGTGTCCCCTGCATCGTCAGGCGGACTCTCTACCACTGCGCCACAAGGGAAGCCCATCTCCATTTTATTGATATCCATTAGCTATAACACTTTGGATATTGTTTCAGATCCCATCAAACTACTGAAAACTTCTATGTTGAATAATTTTTATCACCAAAAATCTTTCCTCTGACTTTATTACTTTTTTTTTCCCATTAGCTTAATTAATAGACATTTATTCCTCATACTTCTGGAGACTGGAAGTCTGAGATCAGGGTGCCAACACGGTTGGGTTCTGGTGAGATCTCTCTTTTGGGATGTAGACTGCTAATTTCTAGCTGTATCCTCACACCACAGAAAGAGAGAGAGCTGAGTTTCTGTTCTCTTCTTATTAGGGCCCTAATCCCATTTATGTGGGTTCTACCCTCATGACCTAATTACCTCCCAATGGCCCCACCTCCTAATACCACCCAATTGGGGGTTGGATTTCAACATATGAATTTTGGCGTAATCCGTAAGAACTACTGATCCTTCAATGTCCCATGTTATTCCCAATACTTTGATGAAACATTTACTCACTCTTCTAGCTTTCAACCATGTCTGAAATTCTATGACACATGGATTCCAACCACACAATTTTGGACTTAACTATATTCCATCCTCAATTGTTCATTATTGTTTCATAACTTTGTAGTTTGAATGTTCTCAGGGCTTCATCTGTGGATTTTAATAACTCATTAGCTCAAGCTTACATATATCATAGCAGGACTTCGGCACCACCTCCTGGGATCATTGTTATTTCTGGGGCCTCAAGGGGCATTGTAATGTGCTCTGGAATAAGACTGCCCACATTCTTCTGCACTAACCATTTGGAAGCAGTGCCTCCACATGGCCACCACTGCCATGAGAACGCCCCTCCGTGGGTGTTGTACTTGTTCCTGCTGTTCTGTCAGGCACAGGGATTTCTACCGATGGATTCTTTGACCTCTGAGTGAGTAAAAACTACAGAGCTAACTAGGAAATAAGAGGTAAAAATGAGCTTTTTCTTCAACTTCATGCTGAATTTAATTACTTGCCCCCGTTTCCCCAACAAAGAAACCAGATTACTTTGTGTTCTAAGTCTCATATGGTCTTGACTGGAAAATCATCTGAAGTTTTTCTCTCTCTCCCATCACTTCCTACAAGAGCTCAGAAATGGTTCCTTTCAGGAATTGATGCTGTATTTTTCTCTTCTTTACTCTCTGGTGTCTTCCCGGTAAGTTTTTGCACAAACCAACTTTCTTCTCTTATTAGCCCTGCTGTCTTAGACAAAACTACTAAAAGCCCTCATGAAATTAGTTGATAAAAATAAAGATGGGAGATAGGGAGGGAAGAAAGGAGTTGCAAACCATCCCACAAAATTTCCACTTGTGCTCATCTTAGAAACCTCATTACACATTTCTATCTTGCCTTCCAGTTTGGTTGACAAGCTACTTAGGGGTGGTATCTCTGTTCTCCCTATTCATCAAAGTGCCTAACACAATGCTCTGCAAATGGTAGATGTAAAATAAATACTGGATTAATTGATTAGAGCTAAAACTCTGAGGACAGTTTCAAGTATCAAGTGGAAAATTTTACAGAATGAGGGAGAGTCATCCAAACTCAGAGATTTTTATTAATCTATGAAAGTTTTCTGTGTATAATTTTGCTGAAAACTATCCTATACTCACTATTGTCAGAGATTGCAGTATGAAAATTTAGCAGATTTAGTGTTTGAGATTCCCCAAACTAAGTAGCCTCACGTTGGTCGAACAGCCCTTAAAGTGACTGGTGTTTATTATATCTCTCTTATGGAGAAAAAATATGTATACATTTTACCACATTTTGGGTGTGCAAGGGAATGTGAGATCATCACACAGTAAAGCAAAATCTGTTTGAATGCATGAAAAAACAAGGAACCATGTGGTTAAAGATTACAAAAATGGTGGATGAATTACTATGACATTTGGGTGTTCCAAGAAGTGAGTGGGTCTGAGTCAGAGGCTGAGAAACCAGGAATGGAAACCAAGGGTCTTCAATCGCATTGAGGATTTAGAAGGCTAAATTCTTGCCATGAATTAAGATTTATGAGGGTGATGTTCTATGTCATTTAAATAAACCCTATTACATGTATGTGTGTGTGTGTGTGTGTAACATGTATATACTTCTCTCACTCATATTATGCAAAGTAATTTCATGTTTATTCTACAGTCTGATCTGTAGGTAGTATTGGGGGACTGAGGTTTTATGATATGGGTTTTAAGGTATAGTAGTATTCTTTAACTTCCATCTTTGCTTTGTTCTGAAATAAAAAATGTTATGACCAACTTTAAAAAATGATACTTTATATACTTCCTTATTTACATGATAAAGTAATCTGAATTCTTTGGGAGGGAGAACAACTATTCAAACAAAGAAAGTTTTAAGATGTCCACTTCTTTTTTTAAAAAAAATAAATTTATTTATTTATTTTTGGCTGCGTTGGGTCTTCGTTGTTGTGCATGGGCTTTCTCTAGTTGAGGTGAGCGGGGGCTACTCTTCACTGTGGTGTGCAGGCTTCTCATTGGGGTGGCTTCTTTTGTTGCAGAGCAAGGGCTCTAGGCATGCAGACTTTAGTAGTTGTGGCATGTGGGCTCGGTAGTTGTGGATTGCGGGCTCTAGAGCACAGGCTCAGTAGTTGTGGCGCACAGGCTTAGTTGCTCCGTGGCATGTGGGATCTTCCCAGCCCAGGGCTTGAACCCGTGTCCCCTGCATTGGCAGGCGGATTCTTAACCACTGCTCCACCAGGGAAGTCCTACCATTCTTCTTAAGTAAAGAACAATCACCACTTTCAGTGTGATATTTGACCCATTATTCGTTATCATTCCAGGCCATAAAAAAAAAAAACAGATTTTAAAGCTTTACTGCCCATCTGTTTTAGTCGGCATAATTAATAAATATCTGCCAGAGGCTGTACTAATTCTGTGTTTTTAGCTTTTATGACAGGTCAGTCTTTTTTAAAGCAAGTATACTGCACACTCTATTCAGTCATCACTCAAGGTGAGGGTTCAAGAGGGAAAGGATGATTATAGGAGAGGATAATTATAATCATAATTCCAGCTATTACAAAAACTATTTCTTAATTAGATTTGTTAGCATATTCTATCTAGTATGTACATTTCCATTTGGGTCCTTGGTAGATCAGTTTTTGAAATTAGTTCTTCTGTTATCTTCTTATATATTTTATAGAAGAGCAGGAATCTGAGAGTAAAAGGCAAGGGATTCCTCGTTTGATGTAATTAACACAGACTGCTTCATTCACTATTTCTTAGGCTGACCAGCCATACTGATAGGAGTCCTTAAGTGTCGGGGCTCCTCTAAATGTGCTGTATGAGGATGAAGGATAATGCAAGCAGAGAGTGTGGGAGGGTGTGCTTCAGTACACCAGAGAGGAGTATTCAGTGGCTTGGTAAAGGAAATCTTCAATTACCTGGTCCAGAAACAGAGCCCAGCAAGATAAGCCAGGAAGACGGGAGCAGTAGCAGTAATCCATGACAGGGAAGTTGGAAGAGTGATGTGGGTAAAGTCTGGACAGAGCACTTTCTGAGAATAGTTATTTACTTATTATCAGAGGGAAGGACGTAGTTCTGTGTAGCTCACTTTTGCATTCTCCAAAGCATTTGACATGGCATACTTTTTTATTTTTTTACATTGAGGCAATGAATAAATATATTTTGAATGAATGCTTACATCATAAAATGCCACATATTATTTTTCTACCAAAGAATAACTTTTAAAAATTTTCCAACTTACCACTGGCCATCATGGGTAATGAAGCAATATTTAACATACAACTATGTTTTTAAGGCAAAACCCCAACCATTGTATTTCTGTTTTATAGAGAAATTTTGAAATGCTGAGTAATGACATTTTGAGTACAAGAGAGACCTGACCTTGTTGAATAGGTTTTTGAAAGGTCATTTTCATCTGCTTTATTTTTCAGAACATCTTTAGTATCAGAAATTTAATTGTTTGCATCTTCTCACCAAGAAGGTAAATTCTCAGAAAAAAATTTTCTTTTTAAACAGTTTCTGGTTGCTCATCTTTATCTTCCTCCTCAAGTTATTAGGTCACTTTAAGTGAATCATGATTTTACTCTTCCTGACTATGTCTGTATTTTCCCTCTTGGTAATGAGGGTAGGAGCAAACTACCAGATGCTGGTAGACATGGTAGCTTCGTTTTGTTGAGATCATGTTCCTGGAAGCTGGCAAGCTCCTACTCTTTTCCCATGACACTGAAAAGAATATCTTTTGCTCTCAAGTCTCTGTGTGTGCAAGTAATAGTCCTCAGTTTCCTTATATAATTTAGGTCATAATTATTACATGCAAGATTCTCTGTCCTAGTTCAACAGACAATGTAATGGCAAAAATCATGGAAAATTAGATATACATGTATAACTTATTAATACTTGTCTAAGCAACCTTGTCCTGTAGAAATATAGCGCAGGCCGCCTATGTCATTTTAATTGTTCTAGCATCTATTACATTTAAAAAAATAAAAAGAAACAAGTAAAATTATTTTTCATAATATGTTTAACCACATGTAACCATGTATATCCAAATTAACATTTCAACATGTAATCGATATTAAAATTACTAATGACCTAGTTTACATTATTTTTCTCATACTAAGTTTTCAAAATTCAGTGTTTATTTTCTACTTATAGCATCTCTCAATCAGGACACTACATTTTCATTGGATATACTTGATCTATATATTTCATAAAGTGTACAGTTGAAAACAAAAGATTTATATATTCAAACTGTTCAAAATACTTAAAAGTTTTACAATGCTGAATCAAATATCAGATTTTAGATTTAAGTTTTTATAGACTTTTTTAATATGACAAATTTTATTTTTTTGATTTAAAAATTTTTTATTTTATATTGGAGTATAGTTGATTAACAATGTTGTATAGATTTATTTTTTAGAGCAGTTTTAGGTGCAGAGCAAAACTGAGAGGAAGGTACAGAGATTTCCCATATATCCCCTGCCCCCAGACATCCCCTATTATCAGTGTCCCCCACCAGAGTCAAACATTTGCTACAGTTGATGAAACAACCTTGACACATCAATATCACCCAAAGATCATAGTTTCCATTAGGGTTCAATCTTGATACTGTATGGTCTGGACAAACATATAATGACATGTATCCACCATTATAGTTTCATACAGAGTAGTTTCATTGACCTAAAAATCCCCTGTGCTCCACCTATTCATCTCTCCTTCCCTGTCCCAAATCCCTGATGACCACTGATCTTTTAACTGTCTCCATAGTATTGTCTTCCAGAATGTCAGAGAGTTGGAATCATACAGCATGTAACCTTTTCAGATGGGCTTAGTAATATGCATTTTAGTTTCCTCTATGTCTTTTCATGGCTTGATAGCTCATTTCTTTTTAGTGCTGAATAATATTCCATTGTTTGGATATACCACTATGTTTATCCATTCACCTACTGATGCAAAACTTGGTTGCTTCCAAGTTTGAACAGTTATGAATAAATCTGCTAAAAGCATCCATGTGCAGGTTTTTCTGTGGAAATAAATGAGTTTTCAACTCCTTTGGGTAAATACCAAGGAGTGCGACTGCTGGTTTATATGGTGAGTAAACTGTAAACTGTCTTCCAAAATGTCTGTGTCATTTTGCATCCCCACTAGCAATGAGTGAGAGTTCCTGTTGCTCCACAACCTCATAAGCATTTGGTATTGTCAGTGTTCTAGATTTTGGCTATTCTAGTAGGTATGTAGTGGTATCTCATTGTTTTAATTTGCATTTCTCTGATGGCATGATTTGAAGCATCTTTTCATATGTTTATTTGCCCTCTGTATATCTTCTTTGGTGAGGTATCTGTTCAAGTCTTTTGCTTATTTTTAATCAAACTTTTTGTTTTCTTATTGTTGAATTTCAAATGTTCTTTGTTTATTTTGGGTAACAGTCATTTATCAGATATATCTTTTGCAAACATTTTCTCCCAGTCTGTGGTTTGTCTTGTCATTCTCTTGACTGTGTCTTTCACAGAAATTTTAAATTTTACTGAAGTCCAGTTTATCAATTCTTTCTTGTATGGATCATGACTCTGGTGTTATATCTAAAAAGTCATCTCCAAACCCAAGGTCATCTTGATTTTCTCATATGTTACCTTCTGGGAGTTGTTCAGTTTTGCATATTACAGTTAGATCTGTGATCCATTTTAAGTTAATTTTTGTGAAGGGTGTAAGGTCTGTATTAGATCCATTTTTCTTTTCTTGTATGCCGTTGTCTAGTTTTAGATTTAAGTTAAATTAATTAAAATTAAGTAAGATTAGAAATTTAGTATCTTAGTTGCATTAGCAGTATTTCAAGTGCAGTAGTCACATGTGTCTAGTGGCTATCTTATTGGTTAGTGTGGGTCTGGAGGGTCGGCAATTGAAGTCTCCCAAGCTTCTCACCTCTCAGCAATCAGACCACTCACAGTATCATTTATTCAGGTGTCCAGCTGTCCTGTTAGAGTTTGTAAATACCTTGGCATAAAGATCTGAGTGATTCAGCTTTTCCATGGATGAAGTTGATTTCAGTTTGTGGGTGGATTTGGCTTCTTTGATGTAGTATTTCAACCACTTCTGTGTCAGCCTTAGCAATCCAGGTAGATTTCTTTCTTATTATATCTTTCATAGTTTACTCACCAACATATGAGTGTTACACAGCCTCCATCAAAGCCATTCTCAATCCACATTGCCACCTGCAGTGGTGCCACAAGAATCCAGTTTCTTCTGGTATTTTACAATTTTAGACAAAAAACTATCCATCTAATGAGCAAAAACTACCTTCATATTTACCACAACATAGCATAAGGACAGACACTGTGTAATCAAAGATGGACCTCCATATATGCAAATTGGGGTTGGGATCTTTGTTTCCCAGATATTTATCTAATTCTACAACATATTAATATTACCAAGTTTTGATTGGACAACCAATGAACAGTATTACCAAGAATCCAAAATTTGATTGTATAACTTATTTTTTACTCCTTTTGCACTAAAGTCATGAAATATAGTTTGAAATTGAGGTAGCAATTCTTTTTCAACATGTGGTCAAAGACATCTACTTCAAAACTAACTGGGAAGCTTTAAAAAATAGGTGAAAATTTATCTTTTCAATAAAATTCAATTCTGATATACACTGAAGTTTGAGAACTACTGGTGTAAAGGTTATTTTAATAACCTAAAAGAATTTAGAATTTTAACACAATCCAAAAAACACTTTGATTTGAAGTGTTGTGTTTGATTTTCACTTCATGGTTTGTCCCCTCGTTTTATGGTTGGGTAGTCTTTTCTTTTGAGGTTTCAATCACACAGGTGTGTAGAAATGGAGCAAAAGCAAAAACTAAGGAAATATAAAAACCTTGTTAATTGGCATTTTAATTAGCTACATTATATGTTCTTTAGAAATAAAACAGTTTAAAAAGAAAATACTGGACCCATTACAGGTTATATATAGAGAAATTTCAGCTAAATCCTGGCACACTACTATATCTATATTTAGACAGCACAAAGACTTCTGCTTTGTATTTAAAATTTCCTACCTGCCCATATGTTTTAACAAAACAAAAAAAATCTGAGACACTTTAAAAGGTAACATTTTTAAAAATGTTATTTTAGGAAGAGATTCATTTAGTTTATTTTATTTGGTAAATAATGTTAAAATGAGTCATATTTCATTTGCAACTTTAGTTATTTTAATAATTTGAATGTAATTCTATTTAGCGGTATTTACATGGCTGCTTATAATGTATATGTCCTTGTTTAAATCTCATTATGTTTTTAATTGCTTTGTATTTGTCATTTCCACAATTTTTTTCCCATGTGTTAAATCTGGAGGTTTTTGCTCAGCAGAAAGACAAAGAGAATGAAGTATATTAATTACAGTAAGAATAATTAATATGCATATCTGCACTGTATGCGATTATCTTTGGACATTCAACACTGCCTTGAAAATTCTGCTGTATACATTTCTAATAGTTTCTCTTTCCCACTTTCTGGGAAAATTATTTTATACCTTATTTTTTTTTCTCACCTTCCACCTCACTCATACATTTACACCTCTCCATCCTCCACTCACATGTAATTCATGCAGGAAAAGAGAAAATTGTATATTAGAACTAATTTCCTCATCTTCTGACTAGCACATAGACATGTGCCTACTTCCATTGTCACTCAAACTATTTATTTTCTTATATTTGAATTTAGGCAGTTTCTCTTCTTTTAAAGGACCATCTCCCCACTTGTAAACTGGATCCTGTACCCTCTCATCTCCTCAAGGATGTGACCCTCTGGGTAGCCCCTCTCTCCTGTATCTCTCCCCTGGTTCTTATTCTTAAGTTCTCCTGCCTAGAGCACTATTTTTCTGCTTTTTGGGGGCAATGCCTGTCCTATTTACTCCTTAGATTTCACTTTATATATTACCTCAAAGAGAACTTCTATCACCCTATTTAATGAAAATGAATATTAAATATCTCCCCCACCTTTATTCTCCATCACAGCATCCTAGTTTCTTCTTTATCTGCATGCATCTTTGTTTACTTGGTATCTACCTGTCTTGTTTTCCAGACTAGAAACCCCACAAAGGCAGAGACCATTTCAGTCTTTTTTACTTCTCTGCCCTTAGCTACTGACACAATGCTTGGCCCACAGTAACTTCTCACTAAGCATTTATTAAACACAGAAATAACTTCTCCCATGTTGGTGCATATTAATATAGCATAGTGTAAGAATTCTCCTATATTTGAGTATACATTTCCAATATTTTTCTATTGCAAACAATACTTCATAGGACAATTTATATATCCATCTTCATGTATTCATGCTATGATTTCCACAAGAAAGATTTGTTGAAGTGGAAATGCTGGGCCCTGTCATCAGTATAGCCATTTAAGATTCTGATACTTGAGAATCAAAATCTTAACACTTATTAGGTTGACTCTATATATCAGAAGAAAATCTCCATTTTGTTCAGGCCAAATCCTTTTCTCAGGGCTGCTCCTTCCTTAACACAGGCAATGAAATGAGGTATTTATTTTTAGCACCAGGGGATGCACTTCAAACTGTGGACAGTGATTTGTCTTTGTTGCTCCCGGCACAGTCTTTTTGTATGAACTATTAATCAATTGACTTCTCCAGAAGATTTTGCCTCTTCCTACCTTCTCTCCAAATGCTGGCTTTATTTTTACCTCCTGGAATGGCAGTGGGCTGCTGCTGCTTTAGATGTCACTCTTTCTTCAACTGACTGCTCCCTGTCTGCATCTTCTATGCTGTGATCAATATCCTTTCTGCCTGTTTTGGCACTGGCAGTATGTGTTTAAACCTGTTCTGGTGGAAAATTTTACCTGCTGCTTGGAGCTTGGGCTGAATACAGTCTGCCTTATTTTTTCAACCCTTTGAGAAGGACCAGGACACCACCGTTACTTTAAATAATTTGAAAATATTTAAATCCATGCCAGAACTAGCAATGTGATGCTCTTCCATGTCTTCTTTCTATTCAACATTGTTCCCCGTTTCCCCGGAATCCCTCCAGAAACTCCATAGAAATACCTAATCTTCCTTGAACTATAAGTCAAAATACTCTCTGATTCCCCCAAGTAGCCTGAAGCAGTCTTTCTCATAGACACTCTGTAATTATTATCAAGAACAATTATGTTTTATTACGTTTGTCTGTTCCCAGGTCTCTTTACCTGCTAGATTCTAAGCCCTTTGAGGACAGGGACAATGTGGTTAAAGGCATCTAGCTATGCAATCAGAGAGATCTGTATTTAAATCCATTCTCACTCCTTTCTAGCTGTGTAAACTCAGGCAAGCCACTTAGCTTCAGCTGCTTCATTTATAAAAATAAAAACAGAATAACTAAAAAACCAGTCTCACAATGTTGTGAAGAATCAATGAGGTAATGTTCACAGACACCTAGAATGGAGACTGGTGTGTTTTACATCCTCAAGAAATGCTGACTATTGTGGCAGCCATCAAAATGCACCTCTTAGATTGCAGGATATGGAGCATCATTGACCCATAGTCTCAAATTCTGTCCTCTGAAACCCATCCCTGTGTTTGCCCAGGGGCTGAATTTCCCATAGGCTGTTCCCAGCTGATGACGAATGTGGCAGGGACGTCACTAAGGCAGGTCCATTCTTGGGAGACATGAGAACTCTCTGACTTTGTCTCCGGGATTCCCATCACCTTGCTGAAGTTCCTTAGAATTGTACTGCTGTCTAAAGCATTCCCACCCACAACCCCTCCTTCCCATTCTCCTTAAGAAGGGTCAGATCTGTATCACATTCTGAATGGCTTTCCTAGATTCCTCTGGCTCACTTCCCATGTTCCCTCTCAGGTGTGTTTCTTCTGTGTCTAATCCTGTCTTATCATTGGGTTTTTGGAGGACCTGGACTAGCACAATTTGTTCTGAGAGTGGTTTGAGGAAACCACTGCGGCTGTGGTAGGATGAAGATTTGACACTGGCTCACCTGTGACCTGGTGGGTGAAGAGGATGCTATTCTGGTTGGCAGATGATGCGTGAATAGTCCCTGGCACAGGATGGTGGCTCAGTTGCTGAAGGTTTCACCTGTGGTGATCTGGGAAAATGTCCTTGGAGAGGAATGCTCTGGCAGGTGCAATAATGTAGACATTTGAAAGATTTGGTGGAAACAGTGCCAATAAGACAGAGTTGGATGGTTATTGCTAAATTGTGTGGATGCCGTGCAAAGAGATAATGACAGACTAAGGGCAATTAACAAGCAGTTAATGGCTAAGTGTGACAACCAGAGGGCCTCTGTGATACCTTACAAAGAAAGCCCCTATCTTCTGTAGTGGAAAAGCAGCTATATCTGAGCAGGAGCTTCAAGATATCATCGTTAGGGTTGCTGAGCTCCAGAGAAGTCTGAATGGTCAGCCAGGGCAGGTCTGTTATGCAAAGGCCAGAGCGCTGGGGGTGGGGGGTGGGGAACCTAGCACCTTAAAACATGGGCTGGTGCCTCTGGGTGATTACCCTTGATGATGTTGATTCTATAGATTCTCTGGGTTTGCAGAAAAGGTCTCCCTTCCCTAGTAACACCCAGCACTTTCCTATACTGAATGATGCTGGAGAAGCCTTTCCTCTACAAGTTAACAGGTTATCTCCCTTAGGAGCTGCCCTCACCTTCTGTCTTGGCTGTCAAGGTGCTAACTAGGGTTAAATCCCTTTATAACCCAGCTGGGGATGTGCTGGGCCTGAAGAATTGCAAGAACTCATTAGGATGTATCAGCAGGAGCCAGGATAATACATTAGAGATCAAGAGGGCCAGAATGTAAGACTGGATAAGAAAGAATTCATTGATTTGGGAACACTTTCTTGGGACATAGGATTAAAATCTTAAAAGGAAGCCCAGGGAAATAAGGCAAAGTTGCTGCTAAATTGACCTCTAGAAGCCTGGAGAAAGTTATATCCAACATTCAGCAAAATGGAAATCCTGAGTTGCCTTGAAAGATGTTGAAAGAAGGAATAAAGAGTCTGAGGGAATCTGGCATTCATCTGTGATGAATGTCTTATGTAAGGATGGAGGACCCACCGGAGGATTATGTTCCAGAAGAGGGCTCAGAGGACATATTATTCACCCAGGCCATCAGGAATACACCAGTGAGGGGTCACCAAGATCAATAAGTTCAGTGGTGGTTCTTCTCCTCAGTCCAGCCCAATAGACCATAGAGGTGACAGTCACAGAGCTGGGCTTATTGACATCTTTGGGATGATGGGGACCTAAAGAAATAGGTGGTGGTGCTTAAACATTACAAGTATAATGACACCCTATTTAGAAAGTGGACCTTCAGGGAGTCCTGGATAAGATCCAGTTCACAATGTGGCCACTGGGTCAGTGGACCCAGTCCGTGGTCATTTCCCAGTTACCAAGTGTGTCTAACTGGAATTAATATATTTGGAAGTTGGAACACCCACACTAAAGATGCAGTTGAGGTAGTCCTTATCACATTTCTGTTTATTTTACCATATTTTCTGTATCATATTTGTTTATTTTCTGTTTACTTTGAGATTATAGAAACCCCATCCTGGAGAGTCATGGTAGGCTACTGCAGACTTAACCAAGTAGCAGTCTTGGTTATGGTTCCTCTGGCTGATGTGTTATCACTATTAGAGCAGATAATTAAGGTCTTGGGTACATGATATGCAGCCAGTGATTCTTCTCTATTCCAGCTAGAAAAACAGATCAGAAACCATTTGCATATCCAAGTTGCCACTAGGATGTGTTAGCTCTCCTGCTTCTGTCATAATGTAGTCCAAGGAGATATGAACTGCAAGAACATCACACAGAATGTCACAGAGGTCCATTACAACAGTGACATTATGCTGGTTGGACAGGATGAGCAAGAGGTGGCTAGAATGCTGGAGAACTTGGTAAGACAACTATATTCTGAGGGTGGGAGATAAACTAGGAAGTTCAGGGATCTGCCACTTCTATGAAATGTGTGGGTACAGGGATCAGAAGTGTACTGAGGTATCTTCTCTAAACTAAAAGATAAATTGCTGCATCTTGCATCCCCTACAACAACAAAGGAAACATGGTACCTGGCAGATCTTTTTTGGCTTCTGGATGCAGCACACTCCACCCCTAGGAGTACTGCCTTAGTGCAACAGTGGGTGACAAAGAAGGCTGCCAGCTTTAAGTGGAGCTGGGATCAGAATAGAGCTCTGCAGAAGTTCCAGGCTGCAGTGCTTCAGCCTGACCACTTGGGCCATCGGATCCAGCAGACTCTAAGGTGTTGGAGGTGTCAGTAGTGAGAAGAGAAGCAGTGTAGAGACTATGGCAAGACTCAGTGGGAGATTTCGATGTGGGCTCCTGGAACCCAGAATGAGGCCCTGCCATCTATAGTAGAGATTACACACTTTGAGAAATAGCTCTTGACATGTTACTGGGCCCTGGTAGAAACAGAATACTTGACTTTGGAGCAAACGCCAGTGAACATGCATCTGGATATGCTCATTACAAGCTAGATTCCATCAGGCCTGCCAAGTCCAAGTCAGATGTACTCAGCAACAGCCCATTCTAAGATGGAAATGGGACATTGGGATCGAGCCCAAGTAGTACCAGTTGTACAAGTGAGCTGCATGAGTAAGCTGCCATACCCCATGACACCCACCATGATTATACCAGTCCTCCCTTCCTAGTTCACATCTGTGTGGGGTCTCATGGGAGCAGCTAAAGAAGTAGGAAAAAGTCTAAATTTGGCACATTGTAGCGGGTTAATAGACAGTAAACGAATGTAAGGATTTGTTTAAGCTTCTGCCTTTATGTAGGTGCATAATGATTCTTCCTGTTCTATGGATGAAGAAACTGAGGCCAAGTGAATTAAATAAAATTCATTACCTGTAGGTAATGAATAGGGCCCTGGAAAACAGATGTCCTGCCTCATATGCTATAATGAGCTTTCTGCCACACCCTCCATTTTTTCATGTTTACCACAGGATATTATCTCCATTTCGAAAGGGAAATCAGGTTCATCATTAGAAATTAAATTATAACACTGTTAATGTTCCTCATTTAAAACATTTAAAATGCCATGCCCCATTTGCTAACCTAAAAACTGGTATCCACATATGTTGAGTCACTTCTTTCAATTACTTGCAAAACTGGATGGAGATTGGGAGGGCCTGTGAATTTATGCATCCTAATGAAACCTCAAAATAAAATGTTTCCATGTGTAACTTCCACTCTTGTTAGATAACTTTACTTGATTGAAAATTAATTGAGAAAGATGAAATCATAAATTACCTTAAATTTACTGAAAGCCTGGGAACCACCTGTATTAGGTGTGAAGCTGATGAAGTTTCATCTTGAGTGGAAGTAAGTTGAGGAAACATGGCTAACATTTCAGATATATCTCCAGAAAGAAGGCTGACAATATTAGCTCCACTGGCTCCAATATTGGCAAACTGGCAACACTGCAAATAGTAGATAGAAATCTACTACCATTATGATTGCTAAAGTTCCATTTACCACTCACAATTTCCACTGGTTCCACTCATATTTCCTGTTGTGCATATTCACTCTGGCTTTTTCTACTACTGTTGACTCATTCATTCATTTATTCCTTTATTCCACAAACTTTTAGCTTGCTATAGGCACTGTGCTCTTATAGAAGAGTTCCTATGTGCATTAGTGATTGATAGAGAACATATTGTTAAATGATGACATGGTAACATTTTGCAGATAAAGAAAATGAAACGGAGAGGTTTAGTAACTTCGTCAGTGTCACACAGCTAGCGGATGAAGGGTTTGAGATGCAGAACAGGAAGTATGGTTCTAGAGCCCATGTATTAAACTACTATATTGTTTCTCACAAAGTTCATAGTGTTGTAACACTCTCCACTTCACTGGTTTCAGATATTACTGGTATATTTCTGAGGGAAACATATGCAGAATTCCACCAGAAAAGTAAAACATAAGGGCAAAAAAAGGAAGGTCTTTTGGGGCCTGTTACACATTTTTGTGGGCCCATGGCAACTTACCTTGGGCCTCAGAACACTGTTTTTATTATTTTTTTAAATTTCTTTTCTCATAAAGCATTTGGAAAGAATGTGATATATGTGGCTGAGTCAACTGCTGTTGTCAATTCAGTCAACTGCTGGGTTGGCTGTTCTAATGTGGTGAAAATTATTGAAGATACCTCTATATGTGACTTAGTAGTAATAATAATACAATTTTAATGAAAATATGAATGGACAAGGTTATTTTGATATGCAGCAAGGTTATTCTGGGAAAAGGTGTAAATATAATGTAATTGGAGTTGTAAGACTTTCTTGTTACCCATAAAATTTGGGTAATGATAAGCTTATTCAGAATTCTTCATGAACAGAGATGTAATATATCTAAGCTATATGCTCAGCAATAAAGCAGGCAGATTTCCTAATACTAAAAGGACATGATGACTGTTGGAGATCTACCTGATAACACTTTAATATGATTTTGGAAGGGCATACTCTATCCCCTTAAGGTCACTGTAGTTTTTGTTTTTGTTTTTTTTTCCCATTTTTAATGGAAGAGCTTTAGTGAAATGTAATTCACATACCATGCAATTCACTCATTGAAGGTGTGTCATTTAACGGTATAGTCAGAGTTGTAAAACCATCACCACAATCAATTTCAAAAGTTTAATCACCCCCAAAAGAAACCCTGTGCCTCTTAGTCATTACTGCCCCCAATCCTCCCATCTGCCTCAGCCCCTGGCAACCACTAATCTTTTGCCACTCTATGGATTTACCTATTCTGAACATTTCATATAAATGGAATCATACAATATGTAGTCTCTGTGCCTGGCTTCTTTCACTCAGCATAATGTTTTCAAGGTTCATCCACGTTGTAGCATGTATCAGTTCTTCCTTGCTTTTTATGGCTGAACAATTACATTGTATGGATATGTCACATCTTGTTTACTTATTCATTGATTGATGGACATTTGGGTTGCTTCCAAGGTCACTGTAGTTTTATCACAACAGTATTTCTTAGATATGTGCTTTGTTTTTTTGGATATAGGGTCTTATACTAGAAATTAGAATCTTCAAACAGTTGAGCTGAAAGGGACCCTAGAGTGCATGTGATGGAAGATAACCAGGAACTTTTCTTTCTTTTTTTTTCTTTTAAAGGCAGGAGTGATTTCATGGCCCAAGCCAGCAAGAAGCTTTTACTGTTTTCTAATCACTACATTGAATGTGCTTGTAACCTATAACATCCTTTGAAATTAATTCAATAAACTGAGTTTACTAAAATAAAAAATAAAAAGTCTGTCACAATTTGGACATTCTGGACTGGGAATCCTATGATTATTTCCAACTGGTCCTGGGGTTTTGTTTCCCGGTTATGTGCATTCACGCCCATCTGCTACATGGCACTGTGACAGCTCACTCTTGTTGGAGCCCTGACATGCTTTTTGCTGAACAGGGGTTTCAAGTCAATGTTCAAATAAGATTTCCACTGAGCTCTGGTCTGTTAAATTACAACCTTCATTTATTTTGTACTCAATAACAACACAACATTTAAGCCCATTCATAATTCAATTCATCTACAAGACCATTTTTTCGTTAAACTTATGTTTTAAAATTGATTTATATTTACAAAAGCAGTACAGAGAGTTCCCACATAACTCACACCCAGTATACTCCATTATTAGCATCTTGTATTAGTATGGTATTTGACACAATTAATGAACCAATACTGATACATCCGTACTAACTAAAGTCCATACTTTATTCAGGTTTACTTACATTTTACCTAATAACTTTTTCTTTTCCAGGATCCTTACATTTAGTTGGCATGTCTCCTTGGATTCCTCATGATGTGATGGTTTCTCAGAATTTCCTTGTTTTTGATGACCCTGACAGTTTTGAGGACTGTTGGTCAGGTATTTTGTAGTATGTCACTTAGATAGAATTTGTCTGATGAATTTATTGCAATTAAACTGGGGTTATGAGATTTTAGGAGGAAGACCACAGAAGTAAAGTGCCGTTTTCATCATATTATATCAATGATATGTACTTTCTTTTTTTTTTTTTCTTTTTTTTGCGGTACGCGGGCCTCTCACTGTTGTGGCCTCTCCCGTTGTGGAGCACAGGCTCCGGACGCGCAGGCTCAGCGGCCATGGCTCACGGGCCCAGCCGCTCCGTGGCATGTGGGATTCTCCTGGACCAGGGCACGAACCCGTGTCCCCTGCAACGGCAGGCGGACTCTCAACCACTGCGCCACCAGGGAAGCCCAATGATATGTACTTTCAACGTGATTTATTATTGTTGATGTTGTCCTTGATCACCTGGATGAGGTAGTGTTGGTTAGGTTTCTCTACTGAACACCTTTTTTTAAAACCTCCCCAGTATGTTCTGTATTCTTTGGAAAAGAGTCATAATGAGAAACCTAAACTTAAGAAATGGAGAGTTATCTTCCACCTCTTCGAGGATGAAGCATATACATATTTGGAAATCTTTTGCATGGCGGATTTGTCTATTTTGTTTCTTTTATTTATTCAATCATTTATATATTAGTATGGATTCATGAATATTTATATTTTGGGCTATAATCTAGTACTATTTTATTTATTTTGTTGCTCAAGTTGTTCCAGTTTTGGCCATTGGGAATTCTTTCAGTTGGCTACTATGTCCCCTTGACATACCCCCATCATTGTGTGTGTGTGTGTGTGTGTGTGTTTTAGCACTTTCTTATCTTTCGGCAGTACAATATACTCTAGCCTCACTTTGTACATTTCCTGCCCAGTTGTAGAATCAGCAGTTTTTCCAAGGAACTCTGGATCCTTTTATTGGAGAATTGTGTTAGACCAAGATCTGGGTACTAGTTATACTGATTGCTACTGGGATGTCATTGCTTTTAGGCCCTTTCAGCAGACAGAGTAACATATTCTCTCTCTCTTTCTCTCTCTTTAATATATATATAAAATTAGATAGATAGATGTTCAAATTGATGTCTCCAAATCTAATCCATTACCACATGAATCATTCTGGCCTTTTCTTGCTTATCTATAACTTCCCATTCCAACAGTGAGAAATCTGGCTCTCACCATACACCACCCATTCACTTAATTATCTAATTTTAGTATACATATATAGTGGTTTCAGAATTGTTAACCCTAATCAACTTATGATCCAGGGCATACTACTTATGCACAGTTCCTTTTGCTTTTAGTCCTAAAGAGGCCACTCATTTCTGGCTCCTTATTGCAGCATTTTCCCCTTACCTTCTTCAGTGAGATTATTTCTTACATTTGTAGTATAGTTAGATTTTTTGGGTCACATTCTGCATCCATCCTGTGATCCCTCGACTTCCTAATTAAAAAAAAAATTCATACATTGTTTCACTCTGCACTATAAAGTTCTATGGGTTTGATAAACACACAGTATCATATATCCCCCATTACAGTATCATACAGAATATTACCTTGTCCTAAAAATTCTCACCTATTCACCCGTCCTCCATCCCACAAGACTACTTTTCAAATTACACTTTTCTGTATCCAACTGTCATTTTTCTCTTGAAATATTTTACATATAAAACTGATCTAGGTCTCAATCTCTCATTTTATAATTGATAGTATAAAAGGTTGTGTGTGTGTATATATATACATGCATGTATGTGTTTGTGTAAATGTGTATATCACTATTCACTTCCTTGTCTGATTGTGTGTGTGTGTGTGTGTGTGTGTGTGTGTGTGTGTATATATATATTTATGTGAAAACCAGCTAACTTTGCGGTCCAGGGTTTCACTAATGAGAAACTAAAAGATGAAAGATGCTTAATGTGTAATATATAACCAGACTAACCTCTTATTTTATATTCTATGTTAATGCCATAGGGTATATTATGGGAATTAGGTACATTGTACCATGCCATTCAATTAATCTTTATTAAAGCATCACAAATTGAGAGAAATCAATGACCCTATGTGACCAAATGGTTAGAGCTAGATGTTTGGTAGATGTCTGTTAGCAAAAATATACAGTAGCTGAAAGAACAAAACTTATTCATTTATACAGACATTTAGATCAAATTTTCTTTATATTCTAATTTGGCTTACAAATATAACTTTTGAAACTTGAATGTCATTCATTTTTTTGCACTGTTTTTTTTTTATTGACACCAGGAAAATGTTTGTTTACAGTAGAACAAATTCAGTTTCCCTAAAACATTTTAAAAACATGCAAAAGTTCATGTTTTATAATGATATTAGGGTTTCTTTAGGTAGGAGTTCTGCAATTCAGAAGATCCATATGTGACACAAACAGTGAACAATTGGGAACACTAGCTGATAATGATATGATCATTTTTGGCAGTCTCTTTATGTATTTCTGGCAGAAGTGTATGATACATTACTCATTTTCACAGAGAAGATACTGGTCCGTGCCAGTCTCTTATTTGGGGTGCCATCTGCACCTTTTTCTGTCAGTAAATTCAAAAAGAAAATATATCCATTGATGGGTACTATTTCTATTTTTTAATCATTGTTTGAAGCAAACTATACCATTCTTAGTGTATAACCCATGCTATACATAACTGAAATTGTGTCTGGGCATCCTTTATTAACTAGAATACCTATCTCAAAATTGCTCCAATAAGTTTCAGCACTTCAATTTAATTTAAATTGTTCACAATTTACTATCTCTGGAGCTCTTGGTTAAACATAAGAGGAGACAGTTAGTTCTACTTTTTGCTTCATTAATCATGGAGCAACTCAACTTGACCTTTATTGTTTCAGTTCCTTCATCTGTAAATATGGTAATAAGGACACATAGTATTTGAAAAGATGGGCTATAATTCTGTTAAGGTTAACAATTAGAGTTAATCTAAACTTAGAGGTTAGTTATAACATTATGGAGGCTGGCTCATTTAAACTATATGTCTAGGTTAATAATATAAATTATACACAGCTAACAAACTCTTTGAAAAGAGGGGTCATATTTTACTTATGTTTTGAACACAGTAAACAATAGATATTTGTTGTGCCGAACTGAAACACAGGTGGACTTGCTAGAATGACTTAAGAGAAGCTTCTGAAATGGTCAAGGAATGAGTTAATAGACATGCATTGGTGTAAAATATGGTTCAGAAGAATGGCATCTCACCATTGCTATTTTGCAGAGGTAAGAAACTATTAGAGTTCCAGATTACTTTGAGAAATTTTGTAGTTTTGCTAAATTGGTTAGAGGTCATAACAAAAGGGGTTATTCAGAATAATGAAGATCACTTAAGTGATTACTATATAAATATAGTTGAACATACTAGTATCTAAAAAGAAACTAATGATAACTAAAATCTGTTGAAAGCTTGCTTTGTACAAGGCATGTTAAACATTTTAACTCTATTATTTCACTTAATCCCCAGATAGACAACTGAAATAAATACAATCCTTATTTCCATTTTACCAATGGCTAAACCAAAACCTGATTTATGCTTTTGTACAGTCATCCATCTTGCAGTGAATAACTTTAAGAGATACATCTTATTTATTACAGGTACCTGAGTATAAATGCAGCTTGCTAATGTATATAAATAGCCTTATTTTGTTACCCAAATCTACTTATGAAAGGTCAGATGTTTTGCCAGTGATTAAGAATAGATGAAATATTGAGAAATGGTAATATCCTTTGAGCTAACTACAATTGACAAAATAGCTACTTTGATATTTTAGATCATAACAGTATGGCATTTTTAATCTTGCATTAGTATCTAGCACCTCATTTAAAGCTAACCTCCTGATTACTTGTGATTTCTTTAGTATCTCAAGTGTCCAACTTCCATCTCCAGTGCCTACAATAAACTACTGAGGAGGAAATTTATTAGATCTGGTTGTCCAAATACTTGGAGAGTAGTTGTTTCTCTGGCCACCTGTATAAACAGCCACTCCTATAGGCTGTTCAAATAAGGGTCACAGAACATCCTGGGTTTGGAATGAAATCTCACAGTGGATTCATTCTAGTGCATACTGTGCATTCATTTTAGTGTGTTTTAGTACATTTGGATCTGTAGATGGCAAAACTGTATTGCTGGGTAGGCCCTTGACCAATATGTTTTTCCATCTATTCAGTTCATACAAAGTAATTGGTTTTCTATTGAAGGCAGATTAGTTTTCAAAAATAGAATAAAATAAAATAAGGTGAATAGAAGCAAAACAAATTGTATTTAACTCCTTTCCATAACTTTGTATTTTTGAATTTATGTTCCTAAATTGGATGTGAAAGTAATACTATAAAATACTAGAAAAGGTTTCCCCAACTCAATTTTGTTTGGAGTGAAAAAACAAACTGCATGAGCAGTTTGATATTGAGCTGCACGAGCTGTATGTATATTTTGGAGATTAATCCTTTGTCAGTTGCTTCGTTTGCAAATATTTTCTCCCATTCTGAGGGTTGTCTTTTCATCTTGTTTATGGTTTCCTTTGCTGTGCAAAATCTTTTAAGTTTAATTAGGTCCCATCTGTTTATTTTTATTTTTATTCTCATTATTCTAGGAGGTGGGTCAAAAAAGATCTTGCTGTGATTTATGTCAGAGAGTGTTCTGCCTATGTTTTCCTCTAAGAGTTTTATAGTGTCCAGTCTTATATTTAGCTCTCTAATCCATTTTGACTTTATTTTTGTGTATGGTGTTAAGGAGTGTTCTAATTTCATTCTTTTACATGTAGCTGTCCAGTTTTCCCAGCACCACTTCTTGAAGAGGCTGTCCTTTTTCCATTGTATATCCTTGCCTCCTTTGTCATAGATTAGTTGGCCATAGGTGCGTGGGTTTATCTCTGGGATTTCTATCCTGTACCATTGATCTATATTTGTTTTTATGCCAGTGCCAAATTGTCTTGATTACTGTAGCTTTGTAGTATAGTCTGAAGTCAGGGAACCTGATTCCTCCAACTCCGTTTTTCTTTCTCAATATTGCTTTGGCTATTCGGGGTCTTTTGTGTTTCCATACAAACTAAAATTTTTTTGTTCAAGTTCTGTGAAAAATGCCATTGGTAATTTGATAGGAATTGCATTGAATCTGTAGATTGCTTTGGGTATAGTCATTTTCACAATACTGATTCTTCCAATCCAAGAACATGGTATATCTCGCCATCTGTTTGTGTTGTCTTTTATTTCTTTCATTAGTATCTTATAGTTTTCTGCAAATGCTCAACATCACTAATTATTAGAGAAATGCAAATCAAAACTCCAATGAGGTATCACCTCACAGCAGTTAGAATGGACATCATCAAAATATCTACAAACAATAAATGCTGGAGAAGATGTGGAGAAAAGGGAACCCTCATGCACTGTTGGTGGGAATGTAAATTGATACAGCCACTATGGAGAACAGTATGGAGGTTCCTTAAAAAACTAAAAATAGAACTACCATACAACCCAGCAATCCCACTACTGTGCATATACCCTGAGAAAACCATAATTCAAAAGGAGTCATGTACCACAATGTTCATTGCAGCTCTATTTACAATAGCCAGGACATGGAAGCAACCTAAATGTCCATCAACAGAGGAGTGGATAAAGAAGATGTAGTACACATATACAGTCGAATATTACTCAGCCATAAAAATGAAAAAATTTGGGTCATCTGTAGATGTGGATGGACCTAGAGACTGTCACACAGAGTGAAATAAGTCAGAAAGAGAAAAAGAAATATTGTATATTAACGCATATACGTGGAATCTAGGAAAATGGTATAGAAGATCTTATTTCCAAAGCAGAAACAGAGACACAGATGTAGAGAACAAACATGGATATCAAGGGGCAAAGGGGGTTGGGAGGAATTGGGAGATTGAGATTGACATATATACACTATTGATACTATGTATAAAATAGATAACAAATGAGAACCTACTGTATAGCACAGGGAACTCAGTGTTCTGTGGTGACCTAAATGGGAAGGAAATCCAAAAAAAAGGGGGATATATTTATACATTCAGCTGATTCACTTTGCTGTACAGTAGAAACTAACAACATTGTAAAGCAACTATACTTCAATAAAAATTAAAAAAAAAAAGAGTCCAAGAATTTGAGAAGGTCAGGATCAAAGGACAGGTGGTAGTAACTACTCTTCCTAGTTCTGAAAATGAAGTTTATATGAGTGAAAAAGGCTCCATGTCTTCCAAATTAGACTGGGTCCTGGGTAAATATTAGCATGAGTGATATCTCCTGTGTAATTATATTTCTAATATAGACAGATAACATATATATGGATACAGATATAGATATAGTAAATATCTATAGTTAAAACCTAGAAGGCTCTGCCTGATCCTAGAGATATGCATCCCTTAGGGCTTACCCCTTGTTAAATCAGAGGCAGGTATTAGCAATATTTCCTCCTCCAAAATTTCCCTGGTACTGTCCTTACCAGGCCCAGTGACATGAGTAAATAGTTGCTATGGCACTGAAGGTTACTCCTTCATTCTGGCATGGCCTCTCTCCCAACTAGATTTCCTGTTATTTAGAATCATGTGCAGATGTACAACTAGGGGTGCTTTAAATGCACTTCATCTTCCAAAAACGAGGTTAAACCTGAGCGCAGTTACTCTCCCTTCTGAAATCCAAAGCCATAACAAGTAACGTAACTATTAGGTACAATAGCACAGTAACATCATCCATACTCAACATGAGCCATATTATAAGCCGAACAAATAATGTGTACTCCTAAATCTTTGTGGCATATTATTCTATAAGTTTACACACTGTGTAAACCACTCCAGTGTCTTTAAGTTACTTGTTTGAATTATAAAATCTTCCACTGATAATTTCTCAAAATTACCTTATAGTAAACATGAGAAGTAATTGGGAATTTTTCTGCCTAACATTATAGATAAGCAAACATACATCTAAAAACACACTACCTTGTAATCAAGGGTCACTCTGAATTCCCCTTGTTGGTAGGTAAATTCATCTCTTGTCTAATGTTCAAAATTTCACCAGCTCTGTGCCCCTTCCTCCATTAAGTAACCCTTGCAAAATTTCCCTGTAGCCCTGGATAAAAGCAATACCTTTTCACTATGATTCTCAAGTTTAAAATGTGTTTTGAAGAAAAGTTCATAGGAGAGAGATAGCTGTTGTTTAATTGTCAAGTTGAAGAAATAAGGTGTCCTGTTGTGAAAAAGCCCATGTAATTTCCAGTGTTTACATGTCTTTTCAAATATCTATTTTACCCAGTTTATCTACCCATTATTTTGGCTCTTGTGCTAGGTTTCCTCCATCACATATTCCTTCAGACCTGATGTGTCACTGGCTTACACAAAAATGCAAGGGAGACAAAGGCAGAGTGGATAAGACCAGGCTTTCAGAAATACAAGCATTCCTAGGAGACCTTACTTTGATGTTTCAACAGTCTTCCCAAGACAGAAGAATTACATATAAGGAGGCTAGAAAGAACAAAAAAATTAATGAAGTTAAAAAAAAGGGGGAGAGGGCTTCATACTGATACTGTACAAGTAATGCTTCAGGTAACAATGAATATTTTCCAAATATATATTATCATTACTTAAATCAAGAATAAAAATCTTACAAGATTCTATATCCAAGTTCAACTTAGAGATAAATTACTATACTTTTTATTCAACTTAATGTAATGATTGACTGTTACATGAGAGTAATTTTAGAGTAGAATGACATTTAAAAAAAATTCAAAGGACAAATCTAAATCTTATTCTATACTTTTGAAGATCCCAAACCAAAGATGTTCAGTTAAGATAATTTACTTTTGGGGACAGAAACAAGATGGAGGAGTGGAAGGCTGTGAGCTCACCTCTTCTTATGAAAACAGCAAAATCACAACTAACTTCTGAACAACCATTGACAAAAAATGATGGAACCTACCAGAAAAGATACCCTACATCCAAAGACAAAGAAGAAGCCACAATGAGACAGTAGAAGGGGTGCAATCACGATAAAATCAAATCCCATACCCACTGGGTGGGCAACCCACAAACTGGAAAATAATTATACCACAAAAGTTTTCCCAAAGGAGTGAATGTTCTGAGCTCTACTTCAGGCTCCCCACCCTGGGGATCTGGAATTGGGAGGAAGAGCCCCCAGAGAATCCGGTAGTGAAGGCCAGTGGGGTTTGATCACAGGAATTCCACAGGACTGGGGGAAACAGAAACTTCACTCTTGGAGGGTTCACACAAGGTCTTGTGTGTACCAGGACTCAGGAAAAAAGCAGAGGTTTTATGAGAGAGTGGGCCAGACTTACCTGCTAGTGTTGGAGGGTGTCGTGCAGAGGCAGGGGGCAGCTGTGGCTCACTGCAGGGACAAAGAAACTGGCAGCAGTAGTTCTGGAGAGTACTCATTGACATGAGCCCTCCTGGAGGCCACCCTTTTCTCCCCAAGATCTGGCCCCACCCAACAGCCTGTAGGCTGCAGTGCTGGGATGCCTCAGGCCAAACAACCAGCAGGGCAGGAACACAGCTCCACCCATCAGCAGACAGGCCACTTAAAGTCTTCCTGAGCATGGCCCTGCCCACCAGAGGGACAAGACCCAGCTCCACCCACCAGTGGGCAGGAACCAGTCCCTCCCACCAGGAAGCCTGCACAAGCCTCTTAGACAGCTTCATCCACCAGGGCGGCACACAGCAGAAGCCAGAAGCACCACAGCCCTGCAGCCTGTGGAATAGAAACCACAATCACAGAAAGTTACACAAAATGGGATGGCAGAGGAATAGGTCCCTGATGAAGGAACAAGATAAAACCCCAGAAGAACAACTAAGTGAGGTGGAGATAGGCAATATACCCAATAAAGAATTCAGAGTAATGATAGTAAAGATGATCCAAGATCCTGGAAAAACAACGGAGGCACAGATAATGAAGATACAAGAAATGTTTAACAAAGACCTAGAAGAACTAAAGAACAAACAGAGATGAACAATACAATAACTGAAATGAAAAATATGCTAGAAGGAATCAATAGCAGAATAACTGAGGCAGAAGAACAGGTAAGTGAGCTGGAAGACAGAATGGTGAAATCACTGCCACAGAACAGAATAAAGACAAAAGAATGAAAAGAAATGAGAACAGTCTAAGCGACCTCTGGGATAACATTAAATGCACCAACATTTGCATTACAGGGTCCCAGAAGGAGAAGAGAAAGAGAAAGGACCTGAGAAAATATTTGAAGAAATAATAGCTGAAAAGTTCCCTAACATGGGAAAGGAAATAGTCACCCCAGTCCAGAAGTGTAGAGAGTCCCAGGCAGGAACAAGCTGAGACACATAGTAATCAACCCAAGGGGGAACAAGCTGAGACACATAGTAATCAAATTAACAAAAATTAAAGGCAAAGAAAAAATATGAAAAGCAACAAATAACATACAAGGGAATTCCCATAAGGTTATCAGCTGATTTCTTAGCAGAAACTCTGCAGACCAGAAGGGAGTGGCAGGCTATATTTAAAGTGACAAAAGGGAAGAACCTACAACCAAGAATACTCTACCCAGCAAGGCTCTCATTCAGAGTCAATGGAGAAATCAAAAGCTTTACAGACAAGCAAAAGCTAAGAGAATTCAGCACCACCAGACCAGCTTTGCAATGAATGGTAAAGGAACTTCTCTAGGTGGAAAAGAGAACACCAAAACTAGAAACAAGAATATTACGAATGGAAAAGCTCACCAGGTAAAGGCAAACATACAGTAAAAATAGGAAATCATCTGCACACAAATATGATGTCAAAACCAGCAATTGTGAGAAGAGGAGAGCACAAATGCAGGATATTGGAAATGCATTTGAAATTAAAAGACCAGCAACTTAAAACCATCTTGTTTATATATAGACTGCTATATCAAAACCTCATGGTAACTGCAAACTGAAAATCTACATTAGATACACACACAAAAAAGAAAAAGGAATTCAAACACAACACTAAAATTAGTCATCAAATCACAAGAGAAGGGAACAAAAGAGGAAGGGAAGAAAAGAGACCTACAAAAGCAAATCCAAAACAATTAACAAGATGGCAATAAGAGTGTACCTATTGATAATTACCTTAAACATAAATGGATTAAATGCTCCAACCAAAAGACATAGACTGGCTGAATGGATACAAAAACAAAACCCGTATATATACTGTCTACAAGAGACCCACTTCAGAGCTAGGGACACATACAGACTGAAAGGGGTTCAAAAAAGGTATTCCATGCAAACGGAAATCAAAAGAAAGCTGGAGTAGCAATATTCATATCAGACAAAATAGACTTTAAAATAAAGACTGTTATAAGAGACAAAGAAGGACACTACACAATGATCAAGGAATCAATTCAAGAAGAAGAGATAACAATTGTAAATATATGTGCATCCAACATAGGAGCACCTCAATATATAAGGCAAATACTAACAGCCATAAATAGTGGGGGACTTTAACACCCCACTTTCATCAATGGACAGAAAATGAATAAGGAAACACGGGCCTTAAATGACATATTAGACCAGATAGACTTAATTGATATTTATAGAGCATTCCATCCAAAAGCAGAAGAATATACATTCTTCTCAAGGGCACATGGAACATTCTCCAGGATCAATCACATGCTGGGCGACAAAGTGAGCCTCAGTAAATTTAAGAAAGTTGACATCATATCAAGCATCTTTTCTGACCACAATGCTATGAGATTGGAAGTCAACTACAAGAAAAAAACCTGTAAAAAACATAAACACATGGAGACTAAACAATATGCTACTAAACAACCAACGGATCACTGAAGAAATCAAAGAGGAAATCAAAAAATACCTAAAGACAAATGAAAACGAAAGCACAATGATCCAAAACCTATGGGACGCAGCAAAAGCAGTTCTAAGAAGGAAGTTTATAGCAATACAATCTTATCTCAAATAAACAACCTAACCTTGCACTTAAAGCAAGTAGAGAAAGAAGAACAAACAAAACCCAAAGTTAGCAGAAGGAGAGAAATCATGAAGATCAGAGCAGAAATAAATGAAATAGAGATGAAGAAAGCAACAGATCATTGAAACTAAAAGCTGGTTCTTTGAACAGATAAACTGACAAACCTTTAGCCAGATTCGTCAAGAAAAAAAGGGGGAGGGCTCAAATCAATAAAATTAGAAATGAAAAAGGAGAAGTTACAATGGACACTACAGAAATACAAAGGATCGTGCAAGCACCTATACACCAATAACATGGAAAACCTAGAAGAAATGGACAAATTATTAGAGAGATACTGTCTCCCAAGACTGAACCAGGAAGAAATAGAAAATATGACCAGACCAATCACAAGTTCTGAAATTGAAATTGTGATTTAAAAACTCCCAACAAACACAATTCCAGGACCAGATGGCTTCACAGTTGAATTCTATCAAACATTTAGAGAAGAGTTAACACCTATCCTGAAACTATTCCAAAACATTGCAGAGGAAGGAACACTCCCAAACTCATTCTATGATACCCAAACCAGACTCTACTCAATACTCTATTTGGGGTTAACATATATACACTGCTATGTTTAAAATAGATAACTGGGAATTCCCTGGCAGTCCAGTGGTTAGGACTCAGTTCTTCCACTGTAGTGGCCTGGGTTCAATCCCTGGTCAGGAAGATCCCATAAGCTATGTGGCACAGCCAAAAAAAAAAAGAGAACCAATCATAACCTACTGTGTAGCACAGGGAACTCTGCTCAATATTCTGTAATAATCTAAATGGGAAAAGAATTTGAAAAAGAATAGATACTTGTATATGTATAATTGAATCACTTTGCTGTACACCTGAAATTAAACAGCATTCTTAATCAATGATACTCCAATATAAAAGTTTTTTAAAAAGATAACTTTTGGAATAATAGAATATCAAACTTTTTAGCAATAAAACTTTCTAAGTTACATATCACTATTGATAAAATTGTAATCAAACCTGTCATTATTTAAAATATCTTCCTATGGTCTATGCATTTCATAAATTCTCTGTGATGTTTCAAGACAGAGGCTAGTTGTTTTTAACTTATATAGCTCATGTTTTTCAGTGGTTATATTTTTAACACTTGTATCGAAATACAGAGGGCTTTTTCAATGCATACATGCATGAGTCAAAATAAATGATGTTGGGGGCTTCCCTGGTGGCGCAGTGGTTGAGAGTCCGCCTGCCAATGAAGGGCACATGGGCTCGTGCCCCGGTCCAGGAAGATTCCACATGCCACGGAGCGACTGGGCCCGTAAGCCATGGCCACTGAGCCTGCGCATCCAGAGCCTGTGCTCCGTAACTGGAGAGGCCACAACAGTGAGAGGCCCACGTACCTTAAAAAAAAAAAAAAAAAGATACTGGGAAGTATAAATCTTTGGTACATTAGGTGATGATGATGAATACTAGCTTATAAAAATTCACACTGCATTTTGTGTAACTATTTTATAGCTAGAAGCTTGAGAATTTAAGTACCTACACAGTGGGAGAGAACAAATGAACACCTACGCAGATGTCTGCTCTAAGAACAGAACAACCAACACGCTATATGATAGAGAGAAGCAAAGTGAAGTACCCATTATAAGTGGTGCTTAACTTTATTAAGCCAAGAGAACACTATTACTGAAAGCCTCTCTCTGACAAAGGCAAATTACTTTGTTGTAATCATGTTCATGAGCTGTCTTGTGGCTGCCAGTCAAGGCCTGCCATTCATCTAAATGAAGTGGTAGCCTTCAAAATGTTAATTAGATGTTACAGCCTGATCAATATTGAAAAACCTTTAATTTATAAGTTTCCACCATTTCCTTTGAAATCTTCTCACATTTAAAAAAATGTATTTTATTGACATATAGTTGATTTACAATGTGTTAATTTCTGCTGTACAGCAAAGTGATTGTTTTATATATATATATATATACACACACATTCTTTTTCATATTCTTTTCCATTATGGTTTGTCACAGGATATTGAATATAGTTCCCTGTGCTATACAGTAGCAGCTTGCTGTTTATCCATTCTATATATAATAGTTTGCATCTGCTAACCCCAAATCCCAATCCCTCCCTCCTCCACACCCCCTCCCCTGGCAACATAAGTCTGTTCTCTTTATCTGTGAGTCTGTTTCTGTTTCATAGGTAAGTTCATTTGTGTCATATTTTAGATTCCACATGTGTGATATCATATGATATTTGTCTTTCTCTTTCTGACTTATTTCACTCAGTATGGCAATCTCTAGGTCCATCCATGTCACTGCAAATGGCATTATTTCATTTTTTATGGCTGAGTAGTATTCCATTTTATATATATACCACATCTTCTTTATCCAGTTATCTGTCGATGTCTTCACACATTTTTATAGACAATAGCCATAGAATTGTGACGATGTCAAAAGGTCAGCCTGGTCCACAAACTCCTCTGAAATCTGGAACTGTGTAGTCACATATGTGTAAATGAAAATCTGGTGATTACCTCATTGGGACATATTTCTAAAATATCATTGAAAAACAAATTTGTCCCTTACATCACAGAAATCTATTTCCTGAGAGTATCTGTTCTTTTAACTGAAAACATTATGTAATATTGGCCATATATTTAGGTAGAATAAGTCCTATTTGTGATATTCTGATAGGACCATGCCTAGCTCTAATGCTTCATCCTCCTACACAACTAAAATTCTTCAATTTGAAGTTCATTCCTGGACTTAGGTCTCAGATATACAGCCATCTTGGGAGAGGTGACAGGTTAGGCTGCTTTGCCATCATTTGTTAGTGTGAATGAGTTTATCAGATCTTTCTTTGCCAGCACTTTAAACAGGACCTCAGAGAAGGTGGGTTGAGAGAAAGTATCACTACTTCAGAGAAGTATAAAACAGACTAGGAGGGGAAGGCTAAAGGTTCCAAAACAAAGACAGAATAATGTAAACTTCTGCCTAAATTTTCTGTCATTTTGATACTATACAACAACATCTTTAATGAGAAAGTATGACAGAACCTGTTATTGACAGATTATTTTACTATAATCCACATTACCTAAACACAAACTACTGATATTATATGTCTTCTACTCTCGGGGATATGCGGGAGTTTTAAAAAAATCTCAGTAAATGACTTATGGAAAAGGGGAAAAATTCATATATGATATCTCTTTTCTTCTCTTTGTTGGATTGACCTTCAGGTAGGTGCTTTGGAAATGACTAAGAATTAAGTAGTGTTGTTCCCAAAAGAAAAACTGAGGAGTAGCAATTGCCTTTTTGAGTTCCCAGGAACTATCGTATGAAGTCTTACTCATGTCATTGGTGACTTTTTCTATCAAATTATTCTTAAGCATAGAGAATTTAAGTGTACATTAAAATATGCATTACTGTTTATACTTAGCTTGGCCACAGCCAGGCTTTTTAAAAGGGTAGTTGATTCTCATTTTCTAAACTTTTCTACTTCCTATCTCTTTAACTTATTGTGTTCTGATTTCTTTCCCCAGCACTATTCCCAACCACTGAAACTGCTCTCTGCAATGTCACTGTTGACTTCTAACATGACTAATTCACTAGATGATTTCCAGGATCCTCTTTGTACCATTTGATGCTATTGGTCCATCCCTCTTTGATATTCCCTCTTTCTGTCAGTTCTGTGACTCTCTCAGCCCATTTTTCTCTTAGTATTTTGCCACTTAAATGCTAAACCTCAGTCTCCTTTATGGGCTCCTCTTCCTCAGTATACACAGGTATACCTCAGGATCCCATCTTCCATTCTTCTCAGTCTGTATACATCTCTGGAAGATCACACTCACTCCTAAGATTCACCTACCATTGCTGCTGGTCATTCCTAACAATCAGGGAAATGGAGTCTGCGGGGTCAGCCCTTCTAAGTCCAGAGGTGAAGACTGTCTAGTGAATGGAATTGGAGGCAATGGAAAATAACAGCACATCATCTCTATATCCTATGCAAAGCCATACTTCAGCCCATGTCTCCTCTCACTGACTACCTGCCAGGCATTGTAAGAAAAAGTGTGCATTATAGGTTATATAAAATAATAATAATAAGGTTATATAAAATAAATCAAAGGGCCATGATATTCTACTTGTCTAGCATAAATCTACTCTTGGGAGTGATTGAATAACCATTTGCTAATTGTTTGGGTCTACTAAATAGGTCATAGGAAGTTCATCTGGTCTAGCAACTTCCTAGTATTACTCAAGAATTAAACAACAACAACAACAACAAGACAAGAACAGATGCTGTTGTGGAGGTCATGCCAAGAAAATGTGAAGCTTTGAAGCTTTTCATTTCCTTGTAACTACCACCATTACCTCTTCAAATTTCAAATTGAATGTTTGTCAGTATTAAGTCAAAGAGACAAGCTGTTCATGCTACAAATTCATCATATTCTCTAAGTGTACATGACAAATGCATCTTAGACTGTTCTTTTTAGGGTAAAACCTTTAGGCAATTAGCTGAAAAGAAATTGCTATTTTATTGGTAAGTGTAGGGAACCCCTGCTTATGGAATTTATAGAATGTGACCACTCAGATTGTATTCTGTAGTGATCTATGGATCATTGTGGTGCTGTGGATCAATATAACTGTTACATGTTTTTCCTGAGAGTGGGCATCCCAAGGGTACAGTTAATTTAGGAAAGGAAATGACAGGAGATGAAAATACATACTTTCCCGAGGGGCCTAGAAATAAAGAAAACAAGTAGTAACACTTTTTATTTCAAAATATCAGAATGTAATAGATAGCCTATCTCAGAAGATTGTACTCCTTAAACTTTCTCAAATG
>NC_138979.1:119626290-119681290 GCF_964341445.2 Mesoplodon mirus | reverse complement strand
AAAAATAATTTGATTAAATGAATCAGTCAATTAATAGAAGCATAGAAACATGGAACACTAATCACCAGTCCTTTATTCACCTTAAAACTGTCACACATAAGCATATATATGAAAATATGTATGTATATATGTAAATAAAGTCCAGAAACAGCATAAGTAGTAACATATTTCAATATATATAATAAAAATTGATTATATGAAAAAGGAAAACTTTCAAATCTATGGGCAAGAGAAGAATTTTGGGAGTCAGTACAATGTACTTGTGAAGAGAATGGATTCTTGGGTCATAACTCTTGGTTCTAATTCCAGCTATGTTTAATAGCTGTATCACCTTGAGCAAATCTTAACTGTTCTTCAGCTCCCTTATATGAAAGTTAAGGGGAGTATAACACTTACCTACCTTGTTGGGTTATGAGAATTAACAGAGATAATAAATGTAAAGCATCTGGCAGAGTGTCTGGCTCATAGTAAACCACAATAAATGCTAATCCTTATTATTATTCAATAAATGGCTAACCACTTAGAAAACCAAAGTTTCCCTCTCATATGTTATGTCAAAAATAAAATCAGGTGGATTAAATAGTTAAATGTGTAAAATAACTATAAGAATAGAAAAGAAGATCTATCTGAATATTTATAATAATCTTGTATTGAAAGCAGGAAATGCAAAGCCATAGACTTATGGAAGACTGCTGAAATTTTAAACTTCTGATAGAAAAAAAAATGTTTATAAACATAAAAGACACATGGCAGAATAGAAAAATATTTACAGTGTGTAATACAAAGGGTTATCATAATTTATATTGAGAGCCTTCTGACCATCAATTGTTCTAAAAACTAATATTATATCAAGCAGGTAATGAACACAAACAGATGGTATATATTGTAACTTCACTGCTCTTTCTAGCCTCAGAGCCTACTCAGTCTATCTTCTGTAACTTTTTCTCCACATGAAGGAAACAGAGTAAATGTTACTTCAGCATTTTCTGATCAGTCTAATTTATGTCTCCCTAAATTTCTTTCTCCTGGCATTTTTTTCTGTCATAGCTGTTTTCCTTTATCATATATTTATGTGTGTTGATTTTTTCCCTTTTTCCCTTACTACACAGTAAGCTCATGGGGCCAGGTCGTACACTGTTTGCCACTCTATAGGAAGCCCTTAGCATATAGCAGGCATTTGAAGTAATGAAAGTGCATATCATAATGGGTCTTGTACACCAGGTTAAGACATTTAGCCTTTATAGCTAAGACAGTCATAGAAGAATCTTAAGCAGGATAAATCTTTCTTGGGCTTTGGTGAAGGTTGGGTAAAGAATGAACTGGAAGGGAGCATGCCTGGAGACCAGGTCATTGTTCAGAAAAGGAACTGAAAAAATCCAAGAAATTATGAAGCTCTAAACTAAGGAAGTTTAATGGAAATAGAACAGGAAAGTTTCCAATGGTATTTAAAATTAGACTATTTTAACTGAAGCAGAGTGTATATACGGGGAAATAATGAGAATGAAATTTGATTCTGGATTTTAGAGCAGATTGTAAACCTCTAAAGCTATATTAAGACATTTGTAATTCTTTAAGTAGTATAAAGGCAATGAGGAATTTTGGAAACAGGATTTTGTTTGGTTTTTCTTTTTGTTTGTTTGCATCTTTTACAAAAAATATGTGTTTATTTATTTGCCTTCGCCGGGTCTTAGTTGTGGCATGTGGGATATTTTTTTAGTTGTGGCATGTGAACTCTTAGTTGCGGCATGCAGGATCTAGTTCCCTGACCAGGGATTGAACCCAGGTCCCCTGCATTGGGAGCTCAGAGTCTTAGCCACTGGACCTCCAGGGAGGTCCCTGTTTGCAACTTTTAAACTTTTAAACCATCTTACTTAGCAGGATTAAGTTATTTGGACATATGGGCTAGACTTCTAGGACCACAGAAAAGTTGAATTTACAGTTTTATGAATCAATACTCTAACTCAGCTATAAGTCTTTAGGTCCAACCCCATCTCAATGAAGAATTTCTGGGATTCTGATAAGTATTGTCAAATAAACTTCCCTTTATCATTATTGCCATCACCACCATCACTACTACAACCAATGATAATGGTGGCACTAACAGCAATGACATCAACAAACGTTTATTGAATAATTACTATGTATAAGGCGCTGCAGTTTGTGCTTAAGTACATAGAAATCTGACCTAGTCCCTGCTATCAGAGAGGTAGAGTAAGTGCATTAAAATACACTAGCTATGAAGAGTAGCATGTGATAAAATGAGTTATAGGAAAGTAATTGCTACTGAAGTTAAAATAAAAGAGACCATAGTTGAAAAGTCTTTGGGAAAAGCTACGAGGAGAAGATGAGACTTGAATAGGCATTTGAGGAATAAATAAGATAAATATAGAAGAAGGGCAACTACTCAGGGAGCATGGCAAGAGCAAAGGTGGAGGTGGAGCTCTCACATCTTTTTTAAGGACAAGTAGACAAGTGGACAAATAGACTGCTTTGACTAAGGCCTTGGGTTCACAAAGAGAAATAAAGGAAGTGGTCAGAGAGTTGAATGGAAACAGATTGTAAGTTATCCTTGATGTCAAACTAAGTTTATTTTGAATAAACTTATGATTACTTATGTTGAGGAAAGTGAGGAATCACTTATAAGTTTTGCGCAAAGTAGCTACTGGTGGAAAGTTGTGTGTGAAAGTTTTAAGATGAATCTAAATGAGTATGTTCTGGGTAAAAATTCAGGTTGGTGAGACTAGTTACTGTGGCAATCTTTTAGGAAAGGAAAACAAGAACCTGATGTGAGAAAGAAAGAGAAAATAATAGGAGATTTTTTCTTACCTCTTATTTCAAAAATTTTCAAAATAAAAAAAGTAGAGTAATATAATGAACCCCCAAATATTTACCATACAGCTTCAAAAATTATTAATTTATGACCAATCTTATCTCTATTCCTACCTACCTAATGTGACTACAGGCTTTATGACTATAAATTTCTAAATGATAAGGAGATGGGGACTCATTAAAAAACATAACCATAATACCTAAAAAAATTTTATCATACCTGAAAAATTAACTATTTCTGAACAATCCCAAATATGTAGTCAGTGTTCAAATTTCCCTAATTTTATTTGAAATTTTTAAAAATTCATTTCTTTGAATCAGTATTCAAATAAGGTCCATTTATTGTAATTGGTTGATGATGTTTCATAAATATTTTAATCTTTAGTTTTATCTTCTATTTTTTAATTTCTCTTGAAATTTATTTATTAAAGAGACAGACAAGATTTGCTGATTACACACTCATGGTAATATTTACAATGATTGTCTGTCTCCTATATTTCCCAGAAAATGGTTGTTATATTTAAAATCTTGATCAGATTTAGGTTTCTTTTTTTTTTCTTTTTTTTTTTTTGGTGGAGGTGAGGGCAAGAATTTTTTATAGGTTGTGCTGTGTAGTATCAACAGGCACATAATATTTGTCTCTTTTTTTCGTGTGTTACAGCAACTATTAAAAAGTGATGATATTCTAATTCAATCATTCATTTTAATTTATTAATTGAAATACTATAAATACAAACATCAGTAATTTGATTACCTTGATACCTCATAGTTTATATAGGAAATTCAGGATAAATATCTATTGCTCTTTATGTACCAGTTCTCAAAAAACTGAATTGGTTTTCTAGCCTTCTCCAAAGTTACCAATGATTTTCTTTATTTTAAAATAATTATTATGAACTCATGCATTAAGATACGTTTGATGTATTTCAATCTACTGCAGTTATCCTTATTGATGTTCAAATTGTCCTATCTTTGCCCCATAGGAAACCTTTTTAAATTGACTTCTGAATCTTTTTGATACAACCCTAGTAGCCTTTGAGAGCTTTCTTTCCTGTATGACAAAATGTCCCAGGACCATCTTTTTTTAAGTTTTCTACTCAGCACTCAGAATCATCCATTCTCCAAGGACACTTTATTACTGTGAAATGGTATTTAGAGACCGCAAATGAATTCTAGGTGTGCTCATTGCTATAGAGTTACTCATTGTTTTTATGTTTCTAGAGGACAGGGCCAAGAAATGTGTACTTTTTAAAGATAAAGTTTATTGTGAGTTCATATTATTTATATTTATTGTGAGTTCCAATTCAAATTCAGGAGTATATGGTTTTTACCTAAATGTATTGATCTTACATTTTTTCCTGTTTCTCTTATGCCAACACTCCTTGTTTTTAATGATAATCTTATAAATCCTTTACTTGTCTTTACCCTTGCTACAAAGACCACAGTCTCATAGTAGCAATACAATACTGCTACCTACAATACAAATCCTCAGACTGTACAGTTAGTTATTTTTTCAAGTTTCATTTTTTGGGACCTATGAATATATCCAGCTAAGGATACACAGTCAAATTCTTGTATTTTAAAGTCACTGTAAACATTTTCACCTTTTATGTTATGTTACTTTTCATGCGTGGATTCCATAGTGGTTGATTACGGAAGCTTTGTAATATGTACCAACAACTTCTAGGGATAAATTTTTCTCATTCTTCTCTTTTTCAGAGTTATCTTTTATTTTAGGGTTATTACTACTTCTTTTTCCAACTAAACTCTGTTTAGCTTTAGGAAAAAGAAAACCTAATGATATTTTTATTGTGTTGACATAGTTATGATGTTAAGTCTTCCCACCCAAGAATATATGTCTATTTGTTCACTTCTACTTTTGTGCCTTTCAGGATTGCTTTGGGATCTTCTGCATATGAGAGATATTAAAAAGATGAAACAGTAGCACTGGAATATGAGGGGAGAAATAGAGAAAAACCTGGTTTCCAGCCTCTTTTATGGGAGAATGATTTATATGTTTGCTTGACAGAAATGGGATTATTTTAAGAGAGTAACACAGGAAATAATGGTGAGTTTTTATTTTAGTACCAGACCTGAGTTCTACCTAAGCTTCAATCACAACTAAACATATCAGTCAAATTTATATAGAAATAAATGTTATTAAAATAAATTAGGAATAATCCCTGAGAGAGTTAATCACACGAGATAATTATTCACTGTACTTAGTCACATGATATGAAACAATGTTCCTTTTAGAGCGTGTGCAGTTTCATGCAAATTGTAGAGGTTTTCCTCCACCACCTTTTCACATGCTTCTCACTTTGTAGCGCTCTCCTAGCAACTGCCCTACCCCTACTGCCACCACCTCATTCTGGATTGAATATCCATATCATGCCATAGTTCTTCAAACAGCTCCTATATCAGAAATCAGGGTCCTGTACTGGACTCTTCCCTCCCTCTCCCATCTCCCTCTGTCAACTGTCTACTGTCTACTAAATCCTGTTGAGTCTACTCCTAAAGAAGCTGAAAAAGAAGGTTGAGTCTACCTCTTAAAAAGCTCTTAAAAAAAAAAAAAAAGCTCTTGAAAAATTTCTTACTCCTCTCCATTATCATTGCCTGTGACATTGCTTTATTCAGAACATCATTTTCTCACCAATTATATTGAGAGCAAATCTTCAATACTCATCTTGCTTCCTGTATCCTCTTGTTTCCTTTCTTACATGACTACATGTGGCAATATTTATCCTGTTTACAATATCTTCAAGCCATCTTTCTTCTGTACTGCTACCTGAGTCATCTTTAAAAATACAAGTTAAATACTTCTGTGACCTCCACTACTTAAAGCAGATTCCCAATGTATAGTCTAGAAAATGCCAAAGAGTTCCATGACAAATGCTGCATCTTATATTCTTAAGAGGGTCACAGGGTAAATTGGCTATAAGGAGCTCCCTCTAGTAGAGAAATCTGTTTAAATGTGATCAACCTAATGAGCCTGGATTCATGTGATTATGGACTTTTTAAACATACCTAACAATTTTTTTGGCAATCCATTTTCCTGAAAACATACTTTAGAGTATACTGATATAAAGAATAAAATGTTAACTCCTTATCACGAATAATTTTACTATTGCTGTGGCCTCATCTTCCACAGGTCCTTCTTATTCTTAATATTCTAACAAGGACCAGGGGGGCACAGTTCACACTCTTGTGCACTGTGGACAGTACCCCAAAATTTGCCGTACTGATTTATCTTTCTGTATTTTTAGGTATGCAGTACCATTCTTCTGAACAGATTTTGCTCCCATCGTCCACCTAATAAATTCCCACTCATCCTTCAAGACCCAGTTTAGATGTCACCTCCTCAGTACCAGTTTGAACATCATCTACATACAGATGAATCAGAAGAGATATCATGGCCCAAAGAAATATACAAAGTGAGATGAAAGCCAAAAACATACCTTCAACAATGCCTATATTTAGGCATAACTCTCTGTTCTTTCAGAAGAGGCCCCATGAAGGAGACTAAAAAGGATTTTTTTAAGTTATAGGATGAAAACCAATAGAAATTTTGTTCCAGAGGCCAATTAAAATGACAAAGTATTAATAGAAAGGTTCAAATACTACAGAGTTATAAATAAGAGTCTTAAGACACATTTGAGTCTTACTGATGATCTTAATAAAGCAGTTTCAGGAGAGTTATTGAATACTGCTAGATAACTATACTCTCCTTTATTTTCCAGCCAAAAACAGCAAAATACTCAGAGGACCTGAAACTACATGCACACGCGCGCACGCACACACATTTCCATATAGAGAAAACCAGATGGAAAAACTGACAGCTTGAGATGACGTTTAAGAAGATGAAGGATCCTGGGGGTAGAGGGCATTAAGGAAGCAGGGCAATGAGAAGGAAACTTAGAAAAGGGATTTTTCTTATGTCTTTCCTTGGAGGGAGATGGAGATCCTGCTAAACAGGAAAAGTAAAGAACTTTTGTCCACCATTCTCTAGATTTTATGTGTAGGTGATTGATTGTCTAACAGTAACAAAATTTCCACAATTTCAAATGTTAAGGGTACAACAAAAGAGTTACAAAAGGAAGATAAGGCTATAACTTGAAAGGAAAGTAGAATTGAGGAAAAGATTTTGCTAGGCTGAAGGAAGGAGACAGAAGAAAGGTATACATTGCCACGTGCGCAGGCACATGTGCTAGGACTGCAACGAAAGAGGGATTGGATCAGGGTAACAGTTTGGTTTACATTCAATTCTCTGACCAATAATTCAGGTTTATAGACTGTTAATGTTTGATATCTCTGTACACCTCTCTCATGAACCAATAAAGAATGTTGCTTTCTTTTGACTATAACATTTTGAAGATCCAATTTGTCTTATATTTCCACAAATATAAAAAGAAACCCTCACTTTATAACTCTGTGAACATTCAGAGAGAAAACTTTCTTAGGATTATACATGGCAAAGAAAAGAATGTTTCCTCTATCTTATGTATAGAAAACTCACATTAATAATCTTCCCTGGATATAGAACTGGTCACATAGCCTTTGGCTGTTCTTTAGTGCAATATACTGGCAACATGGAATACATTTTAGAGGTGAAGACTACTTAGGGAGTCTACAGGGAATATCTGAGCAAAAGGAATCATCTGCTGGATATTTCTGTACTGTTTTCATAATTCACTGTTATGAAGTCAGGCCTCAGGGAACAAGGGTCACATATTCCTTTTTCATTTTGGAACAATCAGAATATTATTTAATCAGGAGAAAATATTTTATATTATAATATCTTTAAGTAAGGAGTAGGATTGCTTTGTGATCTATGAAATGAAGGTTGAATAGAAGTAATAGGAGGCCTCCTCCATACACTGTCATCAAAGCATCCAAATGTTTTATCCTGCCTGGAACATTCCTTACACATGATTCTTATTTCTTAGTTCCAAACCACGCCTAGGAGGAATCTTTTGTTCTCGGTGCTGCCAAAATTTCCACCTTCCAGCAATGACCTCAGTTTAGCACCTGCTCATAAGATGTGTTTGCACATCGTTGGTACGTTATGGTGACATATATGTTCGTATCAAGGAGACTGTCATAGATTTCAGGAGATGTTAACATTTTTCCATCTGTGTGTGTGAAAGTGACGTTTCCTGTTAATTTTGTTCTCTTGCTGAACTCTCCAAGCAAAAGCCTTCTGGGGGAGGCAGAATGATGTCATTATAGTCATAGCATAAATTTTTCAACCTTTAGAATGAGACATATTGTGGCATATATTTCACTACTTTTAAAAGCAGTAAAATAAAAACTTGGAGGATGATGATATCAATTTTGTATTTTTCAAGTGTGGGGGTTTCCAGAGCCTTGAGAATGACTCCAGGGCTAAAATTTCCTCTGGCACGTGGATTTCCTCTCTCACCTTAGAATAGGCAAGCCCATCTACGGGTGTCCTTGTTTATGAGGCAAACAGAGACTTGGCTATTTAACTTCAGACGTGTCGAGACGTTTTTCAGGCAAAATAGTCTAGCACTAGTGATTTAAAAATAAAAAGAGATCAAACCTCCAATTTCAGCACTGACATGTAAAAGCCTGGAAGTTGTCACTCCCATTTTTACAACCAGAAAAAGCCGAAATCAGTAACTTTTCTTGGACTTCTTATCAGAGAACTGATACAGCAGAGCAAACTGCCATCCTGAAATTCAGAGAAAGAGGCAAATGTGGAGTCACAGTCTCCAACTCCTTTTCTTAAGAAGAAACCACTGGGGTCAAAAACTGCTGGAAACAATAATTTTGATGAACTGTTAGAGGCTGAGTGTGGCCTACCATGAGAGAGAGATATTTCTGGGGGCTGTGATCTTAAGGGGACTCCCAATACTATCTTGGGTTTTACCTCCAGGAACCATTCCAGGTTCTTACCTTGAAGAACCAAGAAAGATCCCCTCATGGCTCTCACATGGAAGAGGGAAAGTAGCCATTGTGAACTACCCCAAGAGTGGTCTCAAAATGAAGGGGTACTCTTCAAGGGAAAGATTTAAAAGAGACTTAGCCACCTAAGGGAAGGGAATTCTCTCCTCTCCAGCCTCTGTTAGCTTTCCTGCAACACCAAAGGGGGGAAAAAAAAATCTAAGAACTGTAACTTGTAAAGGTTACAGCCCAGGTGCAAAGCCCACTAAAAGAGATTCAGTCATAATAATACAAAATGCTTCCTCTCCCCTGTTTCCTTCCATCACATTGACAGGGATCCACTGCATTATAGCTCAAAGAACTAAAAGACAGACTTTATCTAAGGAAGGTATCTTAGGGAAGCCAAAGACAACGAGGGAGACAAAAACAAGGGCAATAAAGGAATTGAAGCCTTTGGCACTTACAGTTGCAGCAAATATTCAATACAGCCCTAGTCCTAGATGCACTGACATAAAACCTTACACTAAAGGCCTATTCACTTAAGTTTCTATCACCTGATACACCTTGTCTGGCCTTCAACAAAAAATTATAAGGCATGCTAAAAGACAAGAGAAAAACAAGGTCTGAAGACAAAGCAAGAATCTGACCAGATTCAGATATGACACAGATGTTACAATTATGAGTCAGGGACTTTAAAATAACTATGATTAATATGTTCAGAGTGCTAATGGAAAAATAGAGTATGCAAGAATATATAGGTAAAGTAAGCAGAGGGATGGAAACTCTAGGAAAGAATCAAAAGAGAATGCAAGAAATCAAAACCATTGTAACAAAAATAAAAGATGTTTTAGAAGGGCTTATCAATAAACTTGGTACAGCTGAGAAAACAATAAGTGAACTTGAAGATAGGTCACTATAAACTTTCCAAAAAGAAAAGCAAAAAAGAAAAAAGAAATAAAAAATTGAATAGAACATCTAATAATTGTGGTACAATTACAAAAAGTGTAACCTGCAAGCATTTGGAATACCAGAAGAAGAAAGGAGCAGGAGAAATATTGGAAATAATAATGGTGAGAACTTTTCAACATTAATGATAGACACCAAACCACAGACAAGAAGCTCAAAAAATACAAGCAGGATAAATATCAAAAAATACCCCCCTCCCAAATCTAGGCATTTCATACTCAAACTTTGGAAAACCAAAGACAGAGAAAATGTTGAAATCAGCCAGAATTAAGAAAAAATAAACACACCTGACTTGTAGAGAAAAAAGGCTAAGAATTACAGCAGACATCCCTTCTAAAACATTGCTAGTAAGAAGACAGTGTAGAAGAGAGTTGATATGAACTCAAGAAGGGAATTGATGCGCTAAAAGAGGAATGGCAATGGAGTCATAGAAAATATTGAATTAAAATCAGAGAAAACAAAGAAAAATGCAATGAACAGAAAACAGAAACACGATAGTTATTAATCCAGCTATATCAAAACACATTTTAAATGTGAATGGCCTAACTATACAAATTAAAAGACAGATTATTGTATTTTTAAAAAAGACAACTCTATGATGTCTAGAGGAAGTCCACTTTAAGAAGTCCACTTTCAGACTAAAAGTAAAGGAACAGAGGGAGAAATATCATGTTAATACTAATCAGAAGAAAACAAGGGTGGCTATATTAATTTCCAATATAGCTGACTTCAGATCAAGGAAAATTATTAGGGATTAAGACAGGCTTCTATAATGATAAAGGGTCAATTCTCCAAGCCAATATAACAATTCTTAATATATGTATATACCTAAATAAAAGCACTTCAAAATATGTGAGATAAAAACTGATAAAACTTTAAGGAGAAATAGATAAATCCACTATTATAGTTGCAGTTTTCATTACCTTTCTGTCAATAGCTGATACATCAGCAAGCAGAAAGTCAGTAAAGATATAGTTGAACTGAAGAGCATTATGAATCAACCTGAACTAATTAACATTTATAGAATACCCTATCCAACACTGGCAGAATAAACATTTTTCTCAAGATTTCCTGGAACATTATTAATGACAGACCATATGCTTGGTTATAACACCTCAACAAATTTAAAATAAAATAAATCATGCAGGATATGTTCTCAGACCACAGTGAGATTAAACTAGAAATCAGTAACACATAGATAGCTAGAAAAACTCCCAAATATTTGGAGATTAAACAATACACGTTAAAATAACATATGGGTCAAAGAAGAAATCTCAATAGAACTTAAAAAATATTTTGACCTAAACAAAAATGAAAATACAACCTCTCAAAATTTTTGGAATTCAGCAAAACCAGTGCTTAGAGGGAAATTTATAGTATTAAATCCATTACTTAGAAAAAAAGAAAGATTTGTAATCAATAATCTAAGTTTTCACCTTGCAAAACTAGAGAAAAAAGACCAATTGAGACTAAATCAAGTAAGAAAAAAAGAATATTAGAGTAGAAATCAATGAAATTAAAAACAGAAAAACAGAAAATCAATGAAACCAAAAACTGGTTCTTTGAAATAATCAATAAAATTGTTATAAACCTGTTGGCAAATTAAACAAGAAAAAACAGAGAATAAACAAATTCACAGTAAAGGAAGGAAAGAGTGATCATCACTACCAGTTCCAACAACATTAATAGAATAAGAGAAGAATATTAACAGCTTTATGCTCCCAAATTGACACCTTATTTAAAAAAAGATCAGTTCCTTGAAAGATACAAAAATACCAAAATTCACACAAGGAAAATATCTAATTTGAATAGCCTACATCTGTTAAAGAAATCGAATTAACAATTACCTTTCAAAAGAGGAAGCATTGGCTAAAATGGTTTCATTGGTGAATTATACCAAATATTTAAAGAAGAAATCATACCAATTCTCCACAATCTCTTCCAGAATATAAATGTAGAAGAAACACTACCTAACTCATTCTATGAGGCCAACATTGCCCTAATATCAAAACCAAAGACATTACAAGGAAGGAAAATTACAGATCATGAACACAGATCAAAATTCCTCAAAAATATATTAGCAAATTTAATTCAACACTATTAAGAGAATAATAATAATAGTCACAAACCAGGGGAAATATTTGCAAAACACATACCTGAAAAGAACTTGTATTTAAAATATACAAATAATTCTTAAAATTCGACCCATAAGGAATCATACAACCTAATTTAAAAAGTAAAACAAAACAAAAAGAACCCAAACTCACTGGAGAAGATATATAGATGGAAAATAAGTATATGAAAAAATGATCAACATTATTTGTCATTGGGAAATTCCAAATTAGAACAACAATGAGATACCATTACATACCTATTAGAATGGGTAAAATTTTTTAAAAAAGATGAAAATACCAAAGATGGTGAGGATTTGGAACATTCCTGGTAGGACAATAAAATGGTGCAGTCAATTTAGATGACAGTTGGAAAGTTCCTTGTAATGCTAAACATAGTCTTACCATCTGATCATAGCATAAGCAATCATGCTTCTAGATACATGTCCAAATTTTTGCAAACTTATGTCTATAAGAAAGCGTGCACAAAAATGTTTATAACAACTTTATTCATCATCACTAAGGCCTGGAAGCAACCAATATGCCCTTCAATAGGTGAGTGAATAAACAAACAGTGGTACCTCAAGTAAAATGAAATATTACTCAGTGATAAGAAATAAATATCAATTTTGAATTGAATTTTCATATGAAAACTATGAATTATCATTTTTAAGTGAAAGAAACCAGTCTGAAAAGGTTACAAACTATATAATTCTAATTACATGACATCTGGAAAGGGCAAACATATACAGTAAAAAGATCAGTGGTTGCAGGAGGGAAGGGGAAAAGAATCAAATAGGTGAAGCACAGAGGATTTACACGGCCGTGAAACTATTCAGTATAAAACTGCGATTGTGGATATATAACATTATGCACTTGTCAAAACCCGTAGAAGAGTGCTGTACAGAGAGTGAAACAGTGTATGCAAATTTGAAAAATCAGTTAGTAGGTCCTGAGATTTCAGGATGGAATGCAGTATATGACAAAAAGATATAACCTTATTATAAAAAAGTGAAACAATCTCACTGAAGGTGGTAGGGAGAAAAGGTACTGACTTAACTTTGTAAATAAGTAGAGTCTGTAAGACTAAAGGCAAAAGAACTGTACATAAGCACTATACTATAATTTGTAAAGTTTTTCCCCCCATGGGAGTATGGATTAACATTTCTGATACTGCTATACATGTATACTGGAATTGAATAATTAAGTAAATAGATTGTGGATTGTGGGAGCCAGCTTTCTTACTGTTGGACTAAGAATTTACAATTAAGCAAAGGAATGAGAATAAAATCATCAATGAAGCAACTGATTAGAGTTGGAGACATCAGTATTATGTTTAGCTTAATACATATACAGATGGTTACATATAGTAATATTTATAGATATTTGTATATACATGGGTTAATAAGCACACAAATATTTCTTTCCTTTGTAGCAGAGAAGGCCTAAAAGAAATAGCACTCCATTAGCAAAGAGTATACCTAGTACCCCGATCTTGGTTTCTAATACCATTTTCCAATAAAAGGAACCAGAGCTCCAAAGAAAAATGACTGATTCTAGGTTTGGGGCAGGAAATATACAAGATAGGCCTGGATCATCTTATAACACCAGCAAGTGGAGAAATGCTACACACACACACACACACACACACACACACACACACACACACACACACACTGATGGGGGTACGTTAAAAAAGACATGAGATACAACTGAAAGAGTTCTCAATAGCTAGGGACGGAACCATGAGCAGAGAAATAAAGTAGTATTGAAATTTAACCAAAGTATAAAATACCCATTAAGTCCATACTGATATAAATAAATGACTGAATAAATAAATGAAGGAGGAGAGACAAAGATCCCTTGCAGAAGAATTCCAAATAATTTGTGTAGATATTGAGTACTTTATCCTCAAAGAAATGGAACATAATTCCCCAGTCTTTAGGTGAGGGCTATGCATAGTGACTCCCTTCCAAAAAGTACAGTATGGCACGGGGTAGAGACAATTACTTTATAGTGGAGAAACCTCAGCAACATTACCTCACCCAGATAATGGTCAACATCAACAATGGTAAGTATTGTTGATAGTATGTACCGTCGATATGATGTGAGGATAATGGCACTTCACGTCTATGGTCTTCCTCTCAAAAACATAACCCCAGTCTACTATTGAGAAGTACATCAGACAAATCCTAATAGAGGGGCATTTGACAAAATACTTAATTGGTACTGCTAGAAACTGTGAAGGTCATCAAAAACAAGGAAACTTTAATAACTCTCAAAGTGAAGAGTAGCCTAAGGGATTCTGACAACTAACTGCAACATGGTACATTTAGTTGTACCATTTTGGATGGGATTCTGGAACGACAAAACCAAGAGGACATTGGGTAATAACTAAAGAAATCTGAACAAAGTATAGACCAGTTAAAAGTAATATATCAATATTGGTTTATTAATTGTAACAAATGTACTATACTAATGTAAGACGTTAATAATAGGGGAACCTGGGTACAGAGTTTATGGGAAATCACTACTATATTTTTTCTGTAAATCTGAAAATGTTCTAAAAATAAAGTTTATTAACAAAATATGCTACTTGATTCACATGAAATAGAAAAAAAAAGAGCCCCCTTGGGCTTCCCTGGTGGCACAGTGGTTGAGAGTCCGCCTGCCGATGCAGGGGACACGGGTTCGTGCCCTGGTCCGGGAACATACCACATGCCGCGGAGCGGCTGGGCCCGTGAGCCATGGCCGCTGAGCCTGCGCGTCCCGAGCCTGTGCTCCGCAACGGGAGAGGCCACAGCAGTGAGAGGCCCGCGTACCGCAAAAAAATAAAAATAAAAATAAAAAATGAGCCCCCAAATAATACTGATAAAAATAGAAATTAAATCATTCACTCTGATGACTTTAGATGGTTTTGATGATGATGGTTTTAGAACTAGTAGTCAACACAGAGGTGACAAAAAGCTTCCACATTTGTGCTCTATATATTAAGATAAATGAGAAAACAGACCATTCTATCTAAACTCTCTATCTTTACTTTTACTGTGCAATTTATATTTTACGTTCAGAATATTAAAATACTCTTTGTTTTAAATAATATTTCCCTGGGAATTCTCTGGTGGTCCGGTGGTTAGTACTTGGCACTTTCACTGGCCAGGGGGCCAGGGTTCAATCCCTGGTCAGGGAACTCAGATCCCACAAGACTCGCAGTGTGGCATGCATAAATAAATAAATAAATAAAAATTTAAAATTTCCCCTTATTATAGAATTAATACATATTCATTGTAGAAAATTTGGAAAGTATCAAAAAGTGTAAAGAAGAAAATGAGAATACCTACAATTGCACCATCCAGTCAAAAGAAGTTTTTTAAAGTTTTAGTATTTATTTTCTAGACATAACATTTTATTTTAGTAAAATATTTCTGAGCATTTCCATATGAATATGATCACATTTAAAACATTACTGAACCTCATTTAGGTCATTTTGCCACATATTGTGTTCTAGAGTATATTGTATCATTGGGTAAATATTTTGGGGGAATGCAAATAAGTTTACATATAATTATATTAGTGAGAAGATATCATATAAATTATGCCTATATAATGACATTTTTGACTGAATGTATTTGTCAGTCAAATAAAATAAGTCAATTGAGTTTTAAAACTATCCAAACTGATTGACATCTTAGACATAGAGTAAATTTGATTGAGAATCCTTTTCTTCACTCATGAATCATTCATTCAATGAATATTTGCAAACCTAGTATGTGCCAGGCACTGTTTTAGGCTCTAGGCCCATAGGTGAACCAACGAGATATAGTTCCTGACTTCACAGAACTTATATTCTCGTGGGGTGGCAGATAAATTATATATATATGTGTGTGTGTGTGTGTGTGTGTGTGTGTGTGTGTGTGTGTGATATGGTGATATGTGCTATTGAGAAAAATAAAGAAGGAAGCACACTAGGAAATAAATGAGGGTGGTGAGTGCAAGAGGATTGGACTGCCTTCTGTTCATAGGGTTCTAGGGGAGTCCTGGGCTTTCTATAGTTACTACGGAAAGGGCATATTAACACCTAAAAAGTTGATAGTGAATGTAAGGTTGAAAATTTTGCAGGATAGTAGGATAGAGGTCTTTTTGTGAACACCCTAAATTCAGAACCCTTTCTTTTTTTTTTTAACATCTTTATTGGAGTATAATTGCTTTACAATGGTGTGTTAGTTTCTGCTTTATATCAAAGTGAATCAGTTATACATATACATATGTTCCCGCATCTCTTCCCTCTCATGTCTCCCTCCCTCCCACTCTCCCTATCCCACCCCTCTAGGTCATCACAAAGCACCGAGCTGATCTCCCTGTGCTATGCGGCTGCTTCCCACTAGCTATCCAGAACCCTTTCTTAACTACTGTCCTGGTGAAATGGAAGTTGTGGAAGAAGCAGTCTTACCTGTGGAGCTCCTGTGTGCTTTTGTAACTACTGCTAACGGTGGTCCAAAGGCTGGGGGAAGTGACTGTCTAATCATGTAGATGAATTTAGCAAAAAACCAAGGTGGTTTTACCTCAGCCCTGTGGGTGTCAAGTCTGTCCATGAGAAAGCTTTTTTTATGAGACCTCTTCATAGGTAATTGTGCAGGATGTCCCCAAATGCCTTTATACTTTGAAACCTTAAAACTAGATAACTTTCTGACCCTCAATATAATTGTCTGTAAAAATGAGATGGTAGGGTTTCTGGTCTGGCATGTAAGGAATTTAAAAGTCTACACTTTCTATACTAACAATGAATAAAAAGCTGAACAAACTGAAAAATAAATGACCTTTCTTAGACCCATTATAGAAGTGAGGTCATAGGGCAAACCACTGCCCCCCCAAATTTCAAAGACTGACAAGTAGATAAAGAGAAACACAATTTACCAGTGCAGAAACCCATGAGCAGAAATCTCTGTGAGAGCCAGTGTTGTGGGTAAGAAAACCTAAACTGTAGTTGATGAATTGCTGGAGGCTCAGTGTGGATAAGACTGAGAGTTAAAAACTCCAGGAGGACTGTCACAGGTGGGTTTTACCTCTTGGAGCTTTACCAGGTCCTTACTGTGAATATCAGAGGAAAATCCCCTCATGCTTCAGGCAGGGTGAGGAGAAAAGGAACAATTTTGAAACATGGAGTATTCTGTTCTTCTTAACAAGGCCTGCCCTGAGGAGAAACTTTTTAACCAAAGCCTAATCTGCTGGGGTATTATCAGAGTCTAACTGACTTGGGGGAAGGGAAAAACCTGAGAAGCTTTGAAATTCACAGTCCACTGGCACAGGCTCACCAAATGACTGAGAGCTAATTGTAGGACTAGAGAACACTTCCTCTCCCTCCGCATTTTACCAATACATTACTAAAAGCCTATTTAACACAATTCCTTTTGACTGGTACATCATGTCCACCTTTCAACAGAAAAATAACAGGGAAAAAGCCCACAGTTTGAGTAGACTGAACAAGCATCAGAACCAGAGTCAAATATGGCAGGAATCTTGCAATTATCAGAAAAGGAATTTTTAAAACAACTATAATTAATTAATATGCTAAGGGCTTTAACAGAAAAATTAGACAACATGCAGGAACAATGTAAGCAGAGAGATGAAATACCTAAGAAAGAATAAAAAGAGAGGCTAGAGATTAAAAACAATCTAACAGAAATACAGAATGCTTTAATGGGCTCATCAGTAGACTGAACATAGCAGAGGAAAGAATCTCTGAGCTTCGGGATATAACAATGGAAACTTTCAAACCTGAAAAGCAAGAGAAAAAAGATTGAAAACATAAATGTCCAAGAATGGTGGGACAATGATAAAAGGTATAACATATATGTAATGGCAATACCATTCAAAGCAGTAATGAATGAGAATTTCCCCAAATTAATGTCAGACACTAAACCTTAGATCCAGGAAGCCCCGAGAACAATAAGTAGAATAAGTAGGATAAACGTTAAAAAATCCTACACCTAGGCATATCATATTTAACTTCAGAAAATCAAAGACAAAGAAAAAAATCCTGAGAGAAGACAGAGGAATCCAAACATATTACCTATAGAGGAACAAAGGTAAGAATTAAATCCTATTTCTCCTCAGAAATCATGCAAGCAAAGAGTGAAGTGATATATTTAGTGTTTAGAGAAAAAAAGCTACTAATCTAGAGTTCTGCACCCTGTGAAATTATCCTTCAAAAGGGAGGAAGAAATAGACTTTCTCAGACAAACAAAAATTGAGAGAACATATAGGCTAAAACTATCTTTGTTTGCAGATGACATGATCATCTATGTAAAAATCCAAAACAACAAAAAAACCTCCTGAAACTAATAACCAATTATAACAAGGTTGTAGAATTCAAGGTTAATACACAAGAGTCCATTACTTTCCTATATACCAGTAATGAACAAGTGAAATTTGAAATTAAAAACACATTTACATTAGCACTCTCAAAAATGAAATAATTAGGTATAAATCTCACAAAATATGTACAAGATCTATACAAGCATCTTATATGAGAAAACCCACAAAACTCTGACGAACAGAATCAAAGAAGCCTAAATAAATGAAGAGATACACTATATGTTCATGTATAAGAAGACAATATTGTCGAAATGTCAGTTCTTCCCAACTTGATCTATAGATTCAATGCAATCCCCCCAAATTCCAATAAGTTATTTTGTTGATATCAACAAACTGATTCCAAAGTTTATATGGAGATTCAAAAGACCCAGAACAACCAACTCAACAATAAAGGAATACAAAGTCAGAGGACTTGACACTATGTACCTCAAGACTTACTAAAAAGTTACAGTACTGAAGACAGTGTGGTAGTGGTGAAAGAATAGACATAGATCAGTGGAACAGAACAGAGACCCAAAATAGACCCACGTAAATACAGTCAACTGATCTCTGACAAAAGGAGCAAAGGCAGCACAATGGAGAAGAGACAGTCTTTTGAACAAGTGGTACTGGAACAACTGGACACGCACATGCAAAAAAATGAATCTAGACACAGAACGTACACCCTTCACAAAAATTAACTCCATATGGATCTCAAATCTAAATGTAAATTACAAAATTATAAAACTTCTAGAATATAAGAGAAAACCAAGGTGGCCTTTGGTATGGCAATGACTTTTTGATACAACACAAAAAGAACAAACCATGAAAAAAATAATTGATTAGCTGGACTTAATTAAAATTAAAACCTTCTGCTGTGCAAAAGACAACGTCAAGAGAATGAGAAGACAAGCCAAAGACTGGGAGAAAATGTTTGCGTGAGACATATCTGATAATGGACTGTTATTCCCAATACAAAAAGAACTCTTAAAACTCAGCAATAAGAAAATTAACAATCTGATTAAAACATGAGCAAAAGACCTGAACGAACTTTGACTAAAGAAGATATACAGAATGCAAGTAAGCGTATGAAAAGATGTTCAACATCATGTGTCATTAGGTAATTGCAAATTAAAACAAAGAGATGCCACTATACCACTACTAGAATGGCCAAAATCCAAAACACTGGAAATACCAAAGACTAGCAAGTATGTGGGGCAACTGCAACTCTCATTTGTTGCTGGTGGGAATACAAAATGGTACAGTCACTTTATTACACAGTTTGGTAATTTCTAAACTAAACATACTCTTACTATATTATCCAGCAACTGCACTTCTTGGTATTTACCACAGCAACTGTTGGGCTGCACCCCCTAGATCTACAAGACCTGTATTTGCCCAGTTTTTTTTTTTTTTTTTTTTTTGCTGTACGCGGGCCTCTCACTGCTGTGGCCTCTCCCGCTGCGGAGCACAGGCTCCAGACGCGCAGGCTCAGCAGCCATGACTCATGGGCCCAGCCGCTTCGCGGCATGTGGGATGTTCCCGGACCAGGGCACGAACCCGTGTCCCCTGCATCGGCAGGCGGACTCTCAATCACTGCGCCACCAGGGAAGCCCTGCCCGGTTTTAAGAATGAAGAAATAGCCTGGTGTCAGGAACAGAGACATCCATGGTGTATGGATCAGGGAGCTTACATATCTGAAGGTCGTGGAGCTACATGCTACTGTGTGCAGAGGGCAGCAGGGCAGGACATGGCAGCAGTCTTGGCTCAGGAGGAGGAGGAGGTTACCAGTTACAGGGGGAATTGACATCCGATTGGCTCATCGGTTACCAGGGAAACTAGCAGAGGGGCACACCCCTCACCTCCCCTTTGATAAGCTATCAAGTTTGAGCTGTTCTGATTTAAAGATTAGAACAATCACCAGCTGGGGCAGTGGCAAGTCTATAGAAGGTCAATCCTGTGAGTAGGGTATAGGTGAAGCAGGCACTGGTCGAGCAAGAGAACAGCCACCTGTGTGACCTGATCATACACTTCACCCCTGCATACCCTGAATGACCCTTACAATCTTGTTCCACCCCTCTTCCACAGTATCCCTGAGGTCAGGTATGTAGAGGGTCGCTGCAACCAGATACCACAAATACAATACAGAATCCAGCAGCTAAAGAATATCAAGAGTAAGATACCTAGTATGCTAATAACAGTCATTCACCAGGATGTGGGCAAATTTTGGAGCCAAGCACTTACCAGGTCAATGAAGAGGGAGTCAACGATGGCAGTGTCCTGTCCAGTTATAAGGAAGGTGAGCCCACCCCTGTTTTTCACAAACCCAGAGCCACCCCCATGGGGAGAGGCATGCCCTGGCCCTAAAAGAAACATCCTGGTGGCCTAGCCAGGAGGCAGCAGTCACACTACAGATCTGCTACTCCATGTTACACTGAGTGCCATTGGGGGGGATCCATTAGGTCTTTATAAATGAAAAACAGTTAATCCCACTAGTTGGACTTGTGTGTCCAGAAGCCAGCCTTTTCCACTCCACACTGCGTAGCCCAGGGAGACTCATGGGCAATCAGTTGTACAGTAACGTTGACTGACGTGTGGTCCTTCTGATGTATTGGCATATAGGACAGGAAGATGGTGAGAGTCTTTCCCCCCACCCTTGTCCATTGTCCTCACATAGTCACATTAGCCGGGTCAACTTTTTATGGAAGTCCAGAGGAGGACAAAAACGCCATCTCACTGTAGACCCAGCAATGAGCCTCATTTTGCAGTGAGGCCATTGTTGCTTCCCAGTCCTCCAATAGATTTCCTTCACTCAGGCGAGGGATGAAATGTAAGACATCTAACAGGCACAACACAGGGAAGATCGTGACCATGAAGCAAAATACAAGCAGTAACCACACCTGAAATAATACCACACCTGCCTGTGGTTTTTGTCCTGGTCTTCAATACTGTTCAGAAAACTCAAGTTTTCAGTAATACAGGAACGTGTCCAAAATCACATGTACAATGGTCACCTAGCTTTACCTCGGATGTCTGAACCACAGCTACTCCATTTTGACTTTCAAATGCACTTCTTTTCACAGTGGCCAAAGCAGATGTATAATGCATGTTCGATAGGTCATGGAACAGGCCACTCTGGTCAGTAAAATTTAAGTTAAAACATGCATAAGCCAGAATGACTTCCCCATACCTCCACATGTGAAGATTTCCCCATCATTTCCACTTTTGATTGCAAATCTCTTGATAGACCAAAGTATATGTCCCTTGAAGCCAGGGTGAATACTGCCTGCCTGCCTGCCCTGGGCTCAGATCATGTCCCTAGGGGCTAGGCCTCCTTTATATTTGCACAGTTATCCACATTGGGGGAAAACTGATCAGAACAATCTCAGAGGTATGTTGATGGGGAAATATTTTATAGGCTATACATTTTATCATTTATACCAAATTGTTACACAAGCACTGTACATGTGCTTTTAGCAGCAGACTTAAAGCAAGCAGTGTTACACCTCATGAGTAGTTGTACTCTGTGACAATTTCACTAGATCATTTTCTTTTCCTCCTGAACATCAGGGTAAATGTGTGGCTAACACAATAACTTTTATAAATCTAGACCTCAATTAACAGGACTAGAATTTAACTTAATATCTACTGAAACATAATATTTTTCTCTCTAAATTACCCTCATCTCCACCAAATATAGCCAAATCAAGACTGATTTGTTTGTAAAATAAGTCTGGTCAATTGACCGCAGAGGCTCCTCCAAATTGGCTGTGGAACTCCTCAGAAGGAGTCTCAGACTGAATTCCCAAAAGGCCCCTCAAGGCCAGGAAAGCCATGCCAGAAGCCTGCCATCAGGTCCCACCTTGGTGTATTTCCCTCTTTTAGAGGTCCCCCAAACTTTGAGATTCCTGCACATGCCTGGAGACAGTCTTTCCCATTCTAAGGCTGCTCAGAATCCAAGAGTGTCCAATTTCTGGAGGGACCAGGCAGAGAGATAAGAAAAATGTTTCAATTCTACCCACAGGTATAGTTTACCAAATTGCCTTAGGTTGTAACTAACTTGAGGAGAAGGGCTTCCCTGAATCTGGAAAATACAGATCAAAACCAGTAATATTCCAGACAAAAGACCATAAAAATTATGATCATATTCACCAATCCTTTTGTTAACATTTTATGAAGCCATCAGTGTTTCCCTTAGGACTCTTTAATTTTTAACCCAGTTCAACAGTATGACCTGGAATTGATCAGAGACCTGTATTTGTCAAAATGTTCTTCCTATGAATCTTCTTGAAGCACTTTTGCAAAAGCATCAGAGTACAACAACTGTCTAAAAGTGACAAAAGATTTAAAAAGGCATGGTTAAACACATGATTACAATGTAATTACCAAAGAAACTTGGTTACAATAACTACAATTATGACTGGTTATAATCTTAAACCTTAAAAACTTTAAATCTCTGGCAAAAAAACAAGAATCAAGTAGTTGTGAACTGTTTACCATACCAGCATTTCCTGATTGGAAAATTTACGCTTTGGTCTTTCTCTCCTAAGAAGGCAAAGGTAGGTAAGCTTAGACCTGCCCAGAAATTAATGTTCCAATATTTTATCCTATTTGAAATGATCCAGATAGTCAACGAATTCTCTTCATTTAACTTAATTTAGTTGCAAGTTACCAAAATCTGGAGAAACTATTATAGATAGATATTCCCAAAACATAACTACTCCTATAGAGTTTAAAAAGGGCTCTCTCTCTTTTTCCTTCACTCTCAGGGATCAGATGATAAAAGTTCCTGAAAACCCAGGTAAGTCATTTACATCTCAAAGGCACAAGAAGAGAAATACCAGATTGCTTCTAGAAAGCTAGCTTCCTCTAAGTGCAAGAGCAAAAACCAGTTTTAGAATGTCAAAAGATTCTAAACTTGGCCATTTTCAGGGATTTTTTTCCCCCAGTTTAAACAAATAACAGTAATAGACAGTAATACAAATCATTCACTCACAGTAAGATGCCTCACTTTCAGAGGAACAAGAATCAGCATTCGACATGAAAAGATGCTCATCATTCCTAATTATTAGAGAAATGCAAATCAAAAGTACAATGAGGTACCACCTCACACTGGTCAGAATAGCCATCATTAAAAAGTCTACAAATAACAAATGCTAGAGAAGTTGTAGAGAAAAGGGAACACTCCTACACTGTTGCTGGGAATGTAAATTGATACAGCCACTATGGAAAACAGTACGGAGGTTCCTCAAAAAACTAAAAGTAGAGAATGCACTTGAGGACACGGCACGTGGGAACGGTAAGCTGGGATGAAGTGAGAGAGTGGCATGGACATATACACACTCCCAAATGTAAAATAGATAGCTAGTGGGAAGCAGCCGCATGGCACAGGGAGATCAGCTTGGTGCTTTGTGTCCACCTAGAGGGATGGGATAGGGACGGTGGGAGGGAGAGGCAAGAGGGAGGAGATATGGGGATATATGTATATGTATAGCTGATTCACTTTGTCATAAAGCAGAAACTAACACACCATTGTAAAGCAATTATACTCCAATAAAGATGTTAAAAAAAAAAAGAACTAAAAGTAGAGTTGCCATTTGATCCAGAAATCCAACTCCTGGGCATATATTCAGACAAAACTATAATTTGAAAAGATACATGCACCCCTATGCTCATAGCAGCACTATTTACAGTAGCCAAGACATGGAGACAACCTAAATGTCCATAGACAGATGAACGGATAAGAAGATGTGGTACATATATACAATGGAATATTACTCAGCCATAGAAAAGAATGAAATAACGTCATTTGCTGCAACATGGATGGACCTAGAGATTATCACACTAGTGAAATCAGAAAGAGAAAGACAAATACCATATGATATCACTTATATGTGGAATCTAAAATATGACACAAATGAACATATCTATGAAACAGAAACAGACTCACAGACATAGAGAACAAACTTGTGATTGCCAAGGGGGACAAATGGATTGGGGGTTTGGGGTTCACAGATGCAAACTGTTATATATAGAAAGGATAAACAGCAAGGTCCAACTTTATAGCACAGGGAACTATATTAATATCCTGTAATAAACCATAATGGAAAAGAATATGAAAAAAGAATATATACATTATATATATATATATATATATATATATATATATATGGATCACTCCAGATATATACATGTATCTGAATCACTTTGCTGTCCAGCAGAAATTAATACAACATTGTAAATCAACTATACTTCAATAAATTAAAAAAAAAGGAATCAGCATTTAAGTTAGCCTTCACCTCAGCTGTTGGCTTAGCCTCTGTGGTTTTAATTTTAAAATCAACAGCCAAGCCACAGCTGCAGCCAATTCTTTTTTCCCACTGTAATGGCAGCCAGTAGCCCCACAGCAGCCTTGGGGGCTGTTGAATTATATGAACCCTCTGTACTCTCTTGGTGGCCCCCATTCATCAAGGACAGCCACCACAGGGCCCCATGTACTAGTGGACGGACACCCCGGGATTACTTCTGCAACTTTCAGGCAGGAAGGCTGCTAGTAGACAGCCGCCGCAACTTTCCATTCCCCGTCCTCATTTCCTGACACCTCGGCGTTCACTTGAGTTTCCTTGGTCTCCTGGCTGCTCTGCCAATTGTTGGGCGGCACCCCCAGGCCTCTGAGGCCTGTACTTGCCCAGCTTCAAGACTGAAGAAAGAGCCCAGAGTCAGAAACAGAGACACCCATGGTGTAATGGATGGGGGAGCCTACCTGTCTGAAGCCAGGTCCTGGAACTACACGCTACTGCCTGCAGCGGACGACAGAGCGGGCATGGCGGGAGTCTTGGCTCCAGGGGGAGGGGGAGGTTACCAGTTATAGGGGGAAGTGACATCTGATTGGCTCATCGGTTACCAAGGAGGAGCACACCCCTCACTGCCCCTTTGTTAAGCTATCAAGGTGGAGCTGTTCTCATTTAAAGGCTAGAACAAGCACCAGCTGGGGCAGTGGCAAGTCTGTAGCAAGGTCAATCCTGTGAGTAGGGTATAGGTGAAGCAGGCACTGGTCCAGCAGGGTATGTAGAGAGAGCAAGAGCACAGCCACCTTAGGTGGCCTGACCATACCCCGATGAAAACTTAATGTCTATGAAAAGACCTGCACGTGGATGTTTATAGCAGCTTTATTCATAACTGCCAAAATTTGGAAGTCCTAGATGTCCTTCAGTATAAGAATGGGTAAATAAACTGTGGTACATCCAGACAATAGAATATTATTCATTGCTAAAGAGAAACGAACTCTCAAGCCACGGAGGAACCTAAATGCATATTATTAAGTAAAAGAAGCCAGTCTGAAAGGTCTACACGCTATAGGATCTCAACAATATGACATTCTGGAAAAGGCAAAACTATGGAGATAGTAAGAAGTCTGTGGTTAACAGGAATCGGGGAGGAGGGAGGGATGAATAGGAGGGGCATAGAGGATCTTTAGGGCAGTGAAACTACTCTGTGTGATACTACAATGGTGGATACGTGTCATTATATATTTGTCGAAACCCAAAGAACGTACAACAACATGAGTTAAACCTAATATAAACTGTGGACTTTGGATGATAATGATGTGTCAACATAGGTTCATTAATTGTAACAAATGTACCACTGTGGTGAGGGAAATTGATAGTGGGGGAGGTTTTGCACGTGTGCGTACTGTCTGTATTTTTGCTCAATTTTGCTGTGAACCTAAAACTGCCCTAAAAATAAAAATTATAATTTAAAAAAATGAAATGGTGTGGCTGAGTTGTCTAATGAAGTATTCTACTGAAAAAAATTCCACAAAATTATTTAATTTTTCAGAATATTTAAACATACATTGCTATAAAACATAAAACTATAAAATATAGAGATAAGGAAACACATAATTTATTTTCATATAGCTTTTCAGTTGGGTTCACCATTTATATAATAAAAGACCATAAGAAATTGTTACTTCTTAAAAAAAAGGGGGGGGGAACTTCAGGTGGTACTAGCAATTGAGACAAACCTAAAACACAAGGCAATCTTGCAAATGTTGCCAGGAGGTTGAGTAGTTTATAGGAAATATGAGCTGACATTTGCAACAAGGTTGGTGATTTAAGGTTCAGATTGGAAATGGTTAGTTATGTTTTATTCCATAGTTTGAACGCAATGGAATCAAGCAGTATATGATGGGGTGCTTTTAATTTCTTTTTCAGCTTTATAACTTTTCTAAGCCGAGGAGCTACATATCAAACCAGAACCATCCTGAAAGCTAATGAAGAAATGCTTTTTCCATTAAAGGGAAAACAATGTAGAGGGTAAACAATTAATCATAATTTTTCCTGGGAGCTTTAAGAAATTTCTTTTTCTCTACCTATTTTTTTCTTTTTCTTCCTATTTAGTTGCTCATACAGAGTTCTGTTATTTTCTCATTGGAAAGGGCTAGTGGACTGATGATTTAAAAGTGTAAAGTGCTAAGGTGATGGAATTATCAGAGCAGATTATATCCTTAGCTATGTGTATTCTTATTTGTGGACCAGTACACAAACCATTTTCTCTTCTTTCTTCACATCTCACCATCTAGAGCTGTGTAGAAAATTCATTCAGTTAGTGGTTCATTCAATGATTATTTTTTGAGCACTTTTTATGTGTGAAGTGGTTTTCTGGCATATAATACTAAGCAAAAGAAGAATCACTTTGCCCTCATGGAGCTTACTGTTGACTAGAAGAGATGGACATTAATCCAGTAATAACATAAATTGATAAGGGCTAGGAAAAGGCAATGTATAAGAGGGTATAATAAGAATTCAGCTTTGGGAAGTCAGAGATAACTGTCCCTAAAGAAGTGAAATTAAGCTGAAGTCAAAGAATAAATAGAAGTTATCTGGTGAAAGAGGGCAGGAAAGAGCATTCCAGGCAGAAAATATTTAGTTAAATATGTTGTCGTAGACAGGGCTTAATGTGAGTTTACTGTCAACACATAACAATAGATAATAGAATAATTGCTAACCCAAATGCTACAACCGATTTTGCACTAAATATGTATTTTAAACTCCAAAATTATTAAATTGGCTCTGTTCGGGAGATGAGATCATGAGTGGGTCTTTTTTCTTTCCTATTTTTCTAAACATAGTTGAAACACTCTCATATAATAGGAGTATTTTACAAAAAAACAAACAAAATAATTGTGTTACCTCTATTGTGTTTTCCAGATAGCTTGCATCCTTGTAGTGTTTCCCATTCAACATCTTATTTTCAATCAATGTAACCTGATTTTTCTCAAAAATACAACATTCTTTAAAAAGTCCCCATTTATAACTTATGCCATTCTTGGCTCAGAGGACAGCCTTATAAGGGAAGGGGATGCTGTACCCTGAGAGGGACCTCTCGACCAGTCAGAATGCTCATTATCAGTCCAATTATCCCCTGATAATTGGCCTGCCTGTGGGAATAATAGGCTGGGATGATTTAACTCAGTGCTGACATATTCACAGCACCTACACACTGCATTCTAAACTTCTTAATTTTTCCTTAAATAATGGAAGAATCTGATTCTAGCTGTTAGAATACTTTATTTGCTCAACATTTAACTTCCTGTGAACACTGAAGAACCACTCTGCTGAGACCCAAGGAATGTGCCTTGTTTGTACAAAACTTTGCAATGTTGGCAATAAATCTTACATAACGTCCAGCTTTCTTATTTTGTCTCTATACGACATTCTCCAAAAAGACAAGTGTCCTTGGACTCTGTGAAACTTAGTCATAGGATAACACTCCTAGAATGGAGTCACTTGGCTTGTAAATGCTTACCAGCATTTCAACACTTCTAGATGGTTGGCTGATGTCCAAATGAGTCTAGGGATTGGCCAAGGAGAGGAATCGTGATGGAATTTTACAGAGGAGAGGGTATTTGCTTTTGTGTGTTTCTTGAAATAATTAGGTTGAATTAGGTTACACTCATGGTATAGTGTTCTAAAGTTTCCAATTTGAGATTCAAATGTCCTCATTTTTTTTACATCTTGTGCTCCTGAAAATTTGTTAGCAGGATGAGGATATTTGGATCCTTTAGGTCTCTTTTTTTTTTAGCTGCATAAACTTGTCTGTTTAATAAATAATTCACACACTGGCCAGAAACCAAGTGGACAAACTGTACTAACTAACCCTTTAATACTTGGCTCCTTTGTATAATGACCCAGCCCCATTATTAGATAATGAAAGAGTGTATGAGAAAGTGGGAGATTATTTATGATGGAAACAAAATGAAACTAATGGGACAAGATTTGAAAGCTGTGATGCATGAAAGGTGCTATGCAGACAGCTCTGGCACCATGACAAACAGAGATAAAGGCTCAGTGGGAAGCAACAGTGTGAACATGACTATGATGAAGAAAGAATGGATTTCCTGAATGAATCCTTGCCATCTGGTGTTTGTTTAATACACAATGAAGGTCAAATGGCTACTGATCCTTTTTTCTATAGTCCAGTGACTACAAGTATGAGAGGAATCAATGAGTTTATCGATATGCCTGGAAATGACTCACCATATGATCTGATTGATTCAATAAAACTGAAGTAACTTGTCATTACTCTTTCAAATGTGGTCTGGATCTATAACTACAATTCTGTATTTTTAAAGCCAATTTGCTAGACCAAATGTGACTGGTACTTTTATCAAGATTAATGTTTTGAAGCACTTAATTTTATAGGTATGAATGATTAATAGGAAGGGTCAGGAAGAAAGTTTCTCATAAAGCTGCATATTTCTCTTATTTTCCAATAGAGCTGTTAAACATTTGTTTCTGTTGATTGGTGGTGGATTAAAGAAATCTTTTTCCCCCCACTTTGCCTTTTCTATGTATGAGATTGATTACACACCTATTTTTTGTAATTATTCCCAGGGGACATGTTAACTTTGGTGAAATATGTTTATTAAGCGTTATATGTTTGCAGAATATGCTTTTGTAGACAAAAATGTTTAGCGAGCATTATATGTAAACAGCATTTACGCTTCGGGGAACTCATGTGTAAGTTGAACATATTATTTTATACAACATTCTCTTTCCTGCAGATTGTTCTAGTAATGCACTGCCACAGTATGATCCTGGAACTCTTACCCTCTACTGTTGAAGCTGCAAGGTTTTCTTTGAGTTCTTTTCTAAAGACTAAAATAAAAGATACTTTTCTCACATTAATATTTCTCAGCTGCCATGAAAACAGGGATGGGAGAAGCCAAAAATAGAGGAGCCAGCTGTGGGAGGCTGCTTTTTTTTTTTTTTTTTTTTTTTTTTTAGGACAACTCAGAAAAGTCTTTCAAATTCATTCCATAAAGAGTGTGTTAATGCAAATAATGTTTCACGTGACTGCATGCTATATTTTAGAAGCTGATATACACTCAATTGTGAAACAGTGAATGTTATCTGACTGCTGTAGAGGTAGTAGAATTGCTAAGTTTGTCTCTGGGGTAGATCCACTTAGTATTCTTTATCTCTTCTCTTTTTGAAAAGACTCTCTTTACTGAAGCCAGTTAATTAAAATAAGAGTGGGGCAATTGTGAAAAAAATTCTCTTCTTCCTCCAGTAGACTCAATGTGTTTCATTCTAGATGTTACACATTTTGTTGGTGTTTTGACTTTCTTCCCCTGAACATAAAGGTATTGCATGTTCCCCTGACTATGTAAAAGAAAAAACAAAAATGAGTTATCCATCAACCCAGTGTGCAGAAGCACCATGTTTCATATGTTGGCTTCTTTATTTTTTCTATTTTTTCTTTATTTAACTGAGATAATGCTGTAAATACAATTTTATAAATTTGATTTTCTTTTTTTTTTTGCTTAACATCTTATCCAAGTATTTTATGTTCATGAAGCCTTGTCTGATACTTTCATACCCAGGTAGAACAGCCACTCCCTTCCTCTGTGTACCCACTGTGCTGTGATATTATATTCCAACATAGTACCTTTAGCACTGGGTTTGTATTTGTTTAGTTACCAGCTGTTAAAGCTTAGAAAGCAAGGACTTACATTTTATTTGTCTTTGCAACATAAAAAGTAGGAATCTACTGATTAAAAGTACAGACAACAGCAGATATTTACCTGATAATTAGAATTGCCCATCTACTGATATTAAGACAGAGGATTGATACAACAGAAATATTGTTTTTTGTACTTGGTAGGAACTTGGATTCTATAACATAGAAGGACCTTTAAAATTTCAAGATACTAAGATTCTATTTGAGTGACAGATTAACTGCTTAATGGCTGGGCATGCTTCATCCTAACATATAAAGTCAGTGACTGGGTATGAAAGGATAGGTATAAAAGGTTCATTACCGGGTATAAAAGGATGTTAGCTTTTATGATCAACTGGCCATTGTTTTTTTAACTAGCATCATTTACATATGTATTTTTTTTCCAGCTCTACTGAGATATTATTGACATACAACATATATAAGCTTAAGGTGTATAGCAAGATGATTTGATTAACATGTATACTGTGAAATGCTTACCACAATAAAGTTGGTTAACACATCCATGCCCACACATAATTACTGTTTTGTGTGTGTATGGTGGTAACTTTGAAGATCTACTCTTATAACAACTTTCAAGTATGTAATGCAGCATCGTTAGTTATAATCACCATACTGTACATTAGATACCTGGAATTTATTCATCTTATAGCTAGAAGTTGTTACGCTTTAACCAACATCCCCCCATTTCCCCAACACCCCATCCCCTGGCAACCACCATCTTACTCTGTGTTTCTGAGATTCAACATATAAGTGAAAACATACAGTATTTGTCTTTCTCTGTCTGACATTTTACTTAGCATAATGCCCTCAAGGGCCATCCACGTTGTTATAAAAAACAGGGACTTAGTACTTTTGAATGTAACTGGCCACCATTTAAAGGGTCATATATTATACATTCACCAGGCTTCAGAGGCCTTTAGGTAGCAAATGCCAACAAGGTAGATTGACAGGCAGACAGAGCTGTGGGTTCTCTGCTTATACTTTGAGATAACTTAGAAGGTAGCTGGATTCAACCGGGACTTGCAAATCTTAAGAGTATAGAAATGACTTTCAGGTTCATTGCCTTGGATTTTCTCAAGGTGAAAGATGCAATAGAAATGTCAAAATGTGAATACTGATATTATATTTTCTGTTATCAACCAATAACTTTACCTCTTATGACTCATTTATTCAAAGTTGGCATGAAACTAAGAAGCAGTTCTATATTCAAGTTAGAATTAAAAAAAAGTAAATTTGGGATTTATTCAGAATAAATAAACATCATATATAATTTTTTTCAAATCCATGAATTTTAACTGTATGGCTATTTTGCCTGTTGTTCTTTTTAGAAGCAAAAAATATGTGGGTACATATTGTTTTAACAGACGGATGTTGGGATTATGCAAATAACTAGTAATTTTAACTATAGGAAATTTTTATTATGTCTCTACTATGCTTGCCTGTCATTTTTTAGGACGTGATTCACTAGTTAAAAATATGGTTCTTCAAAAGGGAACCCTCTTGCGCTGTTGGTGGGAATGTAAATTGATATAGCCACTATGGAGAACAGTATGGAGCTTCCTTAAAAAGCTAAAAATAGAACTACCATACGACCCAGCAATCCCAATACTGGGCATATACCCTGAGCAAATCATAACTTAAAAAGAGTCATGTACCAAAATGTTCATTGCAGCTCTATTTATAATAGCCAGGACATGGAAGCAACCTAAGTATCCATCAACAGATGAATGGATAAAGAAGATGTGGCACATATATACAATGGAATATTACTCAGCCATAAAAAAGAAACAAAACTGAGTTATTTGTAGCGAGGTGGATGGACCTAGAGTCTGTCATACAGAGTGAAGTAAGTCAGAAAGAGAAAAACTAATACCATATGCTAACACATATATATTGAATCTAAGAAAAAAAATTGGTCATGAAGAACCTAGGGGCAAGATGGGAATAAAGACACAGACCTACTAGAGAATGGACTTGAAGATATGGGGAGGGGGAAGGGTAAGCTCTGACAAAGTGAGAGAGTGGCATGGACATATATACACTACCAAACGTAAAATAGATACCTAGTGGGAAGCAGCCGCATAGCACAGGGAGATCAGCTCCGTGCTTTGTGACCACCTAGAGGGGTGGGATAGGGACGGTGGGAGGGAGGGAGACAAAAGAGGGAAGAGATATGGGGATATATGTATATGTATAACTGATTCACTTTGTTATAAAGCAGAAACTAACACACCATTGTAAAGCAATTATACTCCAATAAAGATGTTAAAAAAAAAAGGTTCTTCATCTATTTTCCACGTCTCCTTTTCCTTTGGATAATAAAGACTGACATAAAAAAATATTATATATTTACCGTATCTCTCCTGAAAATCATATATGTATACCCCCAAAGAAATAACTTGGTATCAAACATCTTAGCAAAAATATTTGCCTGAATCACTGGATTGTAGAAATTCTCCATGAACTACAAATGCTATTATCTATCTTACTAAAAATACTGCCTTCTCAGAGTTAATTTCCCATCTTCTTCCACTGCTCTTGATACTTAGTATAAACTAAGAAGAATATTTCCTGGTCTTAAGGACATTAAGGAGTTCATAGTTTCCCATAAAATCCAATTACAAGAGAAAGAGTTTATTTCTACTTGAGATGATTTTTTTAAAAACTGATACCTGTTTCCTTAAGCCCATCCTGAAGAAATTTATGTCTGAAGTATGGGTTATTAATTTATCACATTGAAAAGCCACAAGGGTTATCACTTCCATTTTAGAATATCATTGATTTGGGCTACCTGTACCCTTATGCTCCCTGTGAAAATATTTTGTTTAAGGTTACATTTTCTCAAAAAGTTCCTATACAAGATACATCAGAAATATACTTTTTATTATTGTAGTTTGTTACATTATTAGTGTTATTATTATTACTGTTATTATTATTATTATTATTACTATTAATTTGCCCCTGAGCTAGCCCCAAAGCTGAAAGTTCCAAGGTTCTGCACTCTGGAGAAAATTATCGGTAAGGGAGTCTGATTACTTCCCCTTATAGTTCTGTGCAACTTGACTCTTTAAGTGGTTGTTGTTGATTCTATGGTTGGAAGGAGAAAGTCTGCAGGCCGGGCTGATTAGAACCAGAGTGGTGAATGCTAGACATGTAGTATGGATAAAGCTAGATATCAACCCAGGATTTTCACGCTGAGTAAATCTGAACTCTCTGACTTACCTGGAAATTTTCAGACTCACCTAGCCTAGCAACTATTAAGTCTTAATCCATTTCTTTTACATTTTTTTAGGACTGAGAAATGGATAGGAAACTCAGTGGTGTTGAGGAATATTTAAATACCCTAGACCTTTAAGGACATTCTAATGAATTTGGCATAACTAAGGCAAAACAAACCTCTATTTTAAAAATATTTCTATTTTTCGGGCTTCCCTGGTGGCGCAGTGGTTGAGAGTCCGCCTGCCGAGGCAGGGGACACGGGTTCGTGCCCCGGTCCGGGAAGATCCCACATGCTGCAGAGCGACTGGGCCCGTGAGCCATGGCCGCTGAGCCTGCGCGTCCAGAGCCTGTGCTCCACAGCGGGAGAGGCCACAGCAGTGAGAGGTCCATGTACTGCAAAAAACATATATATTTCTATTTTTCAACAAATAAGATTTGGTGCATTTCAACTAATTATTTAATTTTTAAAATTCTTATTAAAAAGGTAAACTATACATAGTTCAAATATCTGAGCTACCATTCAAGACTCCTCTGTGCTATGGAGTGAACTTCCTGGTTTATGGATATTGGGAGTGTGGGAATGTGATAACCTAAGTAAGGATGCACTTTCCCTTTGCTCTGAAATTCCATTTTCCCTCTTTCTCTGAGGTGTATTGACTTAGAGTTAATTTACTGTGTATTTTTAAAAGAAAATATTAAAAGTTAACTGTCTCAAATACAAAAAAATAATGTGTGCATGTATCATTATATTTTCTAATACTCTCCTAGGTAGTCAATTGAGAACTTGGCAAGTAATATATCTCTCCTGAAAATCATTTGGCTCAGCTTTTGGACAGAATCTCCTGAGAGCTTTGTTAGAAGGAAAGGTAAATCTCATTTTAGGCTGAGATTGAAATAAAGGATATTTTTCTCTGGAAAAAAAATACATATTTCAGTGGCTCTTTGTTTGCCTGATGTTTGCCCAGCTAGGGTCCCACCTAATGGGCAAGCAACAAAACCAGCTGAAGGAAATCCTAACAACACAAAAGCTTTGAGTAGGAAGATGGCCAGAGAGGATCAGATAATTAACCCCAAGAAGTTGGGTTCAGTGCCTTTATTGGGGGGATTAGAGAGATAAAATTAAGGTCATTTATCTTGTATAGAAGAAGACAGAAGGGTCAAGCACTTAGAAACATGGAGAGGGAAGAGAAGGATAAAGGACACGGTGCTACTCTTCATTTCCTGCTATGTGACAAAGGTCAAAATGATGGCACTTCTGAACTTTGAAGAGATGATCTTTCTTTATTGAGATTAAGTTCCCAAAGTCGCATCCAAAGAACTTCCTAAAAGTAGCAACAGGCATTTCAAGATGAACTTCTAAAGCACAAGGGTCCTTGACTCCATGCTGAAAGTTTCCCAGCTGAGCTAAGCACTAAACTACTCTGGATAATCAATCCATTTGACCCAAACTGTATCAAGCAATATGGTCTATTATAGACAACTCATAAGGCTTTAACCTCTCAAAATGTCAAAAGGCATCCATTACACATAAAAATTACATTTTCTCAGCCAAATATACCAACAGTACCTATTCAACAATATCTAAAAACTTAAATTCAGAGAGTAAAATGATCTTTTTCTATATCATGTACCTGTTTTACCTACAATGTCAGAGGAATTATTTTGGGGACACAACTATAGAGAGTCCAAGTATTTTTTACAATAAATGCCTCCACAATCCAATGGAGGGTTCCATGAACATGGAATGCAAATCAAAATGATATATGAAGGATAATATTGTATTTGATTTGAAGACCAGTTCTCATTTTATTCTGACCATTATTAAAGCCATTTTAAAAAGTATTAATACAATCTGGCCATGGAGAAATCTAATAATTTTCTTTCTGAGCTCTCAAGAGGTGTTGTATATAAGTACCTAATACATAATCTCAACATACTATTTTTCATGATATTGAGGTTTGTAGTTTCTAACTTGAATTAAAAGATCAATGGGGACTATATGGTTCTAAGTGACAAATTTAAATGTTCTTGCCATTTACGAAGACACAGATAAGTTTATACACACACACACACATACATATATATATATGGGGGGAGTACACATTTTATAAATACTAACACATTCTGATTACTACTTTTTAATTCTTTTCCATATCATAGCACTATAGAGTCAGATCCTAAGAATTAGCTACTATATTTGTAAGAAAAATTGCAAGCAATTTGGAAATCCATAAAATTGAAAAAAGTACTTTCCCTCACCGAATTTGAATGGAAAACAAGCTTAGGAATTTTACACATCTTTGAATTCCAGTGACATTGACAGTTACAAATCAGGTTTCTTCCCTGCCTTGTTTGGGGTGTATGCAAACTGAGTTAATATAGTTCATCATTTTTCACTCAGGGAAATTTTATGACTTCATTTTTAGAAATGAACTCAAATGCAATTTTCCCTTGATTGAGTGACTAAGGCAGTGACTTTACCATGGTATACTGTGGAAGAGAAAAAGTAATCGATGAGTCACAGAAAGTTCTGATGAAAGCACAGATTTTATTCCACTTAGTGATTCATTTGTGACTTTTCTTTCTCTTTGCTTACTTGAAGTGTTTCATTCCCCCTCACTCAAAGCAAGGAGAGAAGGGGCTTAAAAACTGTGTATTCTCTCTTCACTGTAAAAAAGGCAAAGAGTTAAGGATCCTAGAAGAGAGGGTTTTCCTAAATGGGTTACATCACAGAGTTCTTGGGTACCCCCTACTTTAAATAATGAAGCTAATGTAATTATCAAGTCTAAAGTCAAAGGTTTTTTTTTTCAAAGATGTATAAGAGATGGATTATGGTAAAATCAGGGACAGCATTGGTGCTCTGCTTCTACTGATATTCTTGAGGTAATTACTGAACTTGTTTCTGTGTACAGACCAACCCTCCATCTTTTCTTCATGGCATTATGACAGCGTCCCTGCCTCACTGGCAACTCAGGTTGGCTGATGTCTAGGTTAAGCTGCGGTGTGTGTGTGTGTGTGTGTGTGTGTGGTGATGGTGGTAAACAATTCATAATAATTTTATTCAGATCAATGAACAATTTTCTGCTATTTTGACACACTCTTACCATATTTTGAAAAACATGTTGTCTGTCCCAAAGTAAATAGTCTAATTCTTTTTCCAATAGGATCAGACCCATTAACAAATGATACATTAAATGTAGTTTTCTTATTCTGAGAAATAAGAGTTTAAGTAACCAGGATAGGCATATAATTTTTGGTTTTATGTCACACTGTATGACTACAAGGTAAAATGTTATATTTAAGAATGTCAGGGAGGACACGGGCTTGGCATGCACCATAAGATTCTTCTGAGGATTGTGAAGCTGTCTTTTGCATTATAAATAGGAAAAAGATAAAAATGCCCCTGCTTAGTCCTCAGGTCATGCTAACAATTGCAAAACAATATGCCTGAAAACTCATAATTCTTTCATTCATTCATGTAATAAATGTACTGAATACCTTCTTTGTTTTATATGAATAATACATTTTGTTATACTAAAAATCAGATAGGCAAAGTTACTGATATTCTTTGAGGTTTTATAAGTTCTTAAGAAACAAATACCAAAGAAAAAATGTAATTTAAAAGAGTAAGCTTTATTTATATTTATTATATGATAGTATTTCTTTATTATAAACATTACTACAACTTATAAAATCTGCCAAATAATAATGTTTTGAATGGCATAGAAAATACCTTCTAGTAATAGATACAGAAAGATGTAAATCAACTAAACTCAACTGTATGCTAATTGGCCAACACATCTCTCATTTAACCAACAGTGAGATATTCCACAAGTATCTGGAAATCAAATGGTGACTGTGTAGGCATAAATGCATCTCTAAATTAATTTTCCAATAATAGACAATCTCTAACAAACAGAAACTTCGAAAAATAAACAAGCATAAGGGCAGGATATTTTGTGTGTGATTTTAATAAGTACGATGTTTTTTGTGTTTAGATGCTGTGGAATTTCATCAACCACACAAAGCATAACAAAGGTAAACTTTGACTAAGGTTTCCTACACACAAGGCGTTTTGGTGTCACTACAAATAAGTCGTTCCCTTCTTAACTACTAGCCATAGTGTTATAAGGGCAAAACACATACTTTGTTTTATTAAAAAGCAATTTTATTTTTCCCTGCAATCTCTACATTATCAATTCGAAGAGTATGTCATCTATTTATTCATATATATTTACTTGTTTTTGTGTAAATATATTTATATATATTATATATACACATGTATGTATATTTATTTTTCTAAAGTTTTGTTAGCATAATACAAAATTTCCATCAATAGAGCGTGAATACATTTTGGGGCTACATTAAAATAAATAAGAACAAGTGAAATTATGATTCTTCCATGCTAGCATCTGTACCATATTCATAGATAATAGAGCTGAAATGGTTCTTAGAGATGTTTTAATAAAATGTCTCTAATTTATGGATAAAGAAACTGCAATTCAGCAACTTATCCACTATCACATAATTAGCTATATCTACATTCAAACATTTTTATTTAGTTTTTTAAACTTTATATGGCATATAAAATATTTAAACAGAAGTAGAAACAATTTCTGATACTAAAATCCAATGCTGTTTCCAAGATGATATATCACTAAAACACTGGACACTACTGACAAAGCCATAGACTTCTGTCAATTTTCTTCTAAATTTGTCCATCTCTAAGTTTTATTCTCGAGTATTATAAATTTATAAGAATACATAAATGTGTAAACTGAATGTCCTCATGGCTTATTTGTTATATTTAAAGAGGAAGTTTTACTTCAAAATAAATGATAATATTTTAAGATATAAAGACAACAACAGTCAATCACAGGTCATAGACATGAATATGTAAATTTTCTTTTTGTATCTCTTCTTGAATAACTCTTTCACCTTTCATGTTTTAATCCACAGAGCAAAATCCAGAGAGAGCATCAAAATAGCACTGTCAATGTGAATTGTTGAAGAGTTCCTGGCAAAAAAACAAAAACCATTTTACTAGGATTAGAATTATTTCAGATTTTCATCTCTCTTGTCCCTTGTTCATAAGGCTGAGCACCTCTTTATGAAAAGTTTTTTGTGCTGACAAATTTAGTAATTCTGACTTCTTACACAGACTGTGCTTTAGACATGATGAATGCTGCTGCAGACATTAAGATTACTGATATGAATTTCATATAGATACATTCGGTCATATATGTAAGCTCACTGAGAAACTGATACTATGAATAAGCATGGTAAGAAATGTGGACCATGGTTACAGATCATGGTAAAATTCTCTTCCTTTAGGTCCACTATAGATGTACACTTGGTTACATTCAAAGTGTCTGTGGCAATAATTAACAACTACTGGTGCTTGTATCATACAGAAATTTGAAAGTATCATGTGGTTTTTAAATGACACTTGCTTGGTGACAAGTGGACTAAAGAACTCATTTACTTTCAAATAGCTTAAATATCAAGGGCAAAGTTATTGGCAGATGACACAACAGATGTTAATTCCAGTCCTCTCTTCTCCCTTCCAGCCCAGAATTTTCACAGTGATTGGAGGTCTGAGGGTTCTGGAATAGTTCAATCAATAGTTACACTGTATCTCTAGCAGTTAGACATAAATTATTTCTTATAACAGAAATAGCTCTTTTGACAAGAACTGTAAGAAAATGAACATTTATTTAAATACATATTGGAAATAACTTTTTTTTTTTTTGGTGGGGAGCCCGTGGATTTTGACACTGCTTAATATATTGGCTTAAGTATAAAATATTGGCACTTAAATGGTATTCTCACGTTAAGTCTGAAAACATAGTCTCTTTGCTTACACAAATACCTTTAAAAGAGGGTAATTAGTGACCAGTGGCTAAGAAGACCTCTGTGTTGAGAGGTTATGCCTAAGCCTCTTGAAGATTCTCCATGTAAACAAGGCAGACCACATCATTCATTATCCCTCCTTTGTTTACTTGGAAGAAGGTTCAAACTATTTAATGAGAGGATTACCCATACTTCAACTCTATTGAAAAAGATTAATTGATATTTTCCTGTTGGAGGTTTCACCACTTGCATTTGGCTTCCACTCTCCTATTGTTATTGATTCTGTGATCAACAGAGCAGAGTTGCTTAAAGGTTATCCAAATTTCACAGCTTAACGTTACTCACACTAACTATAGTTTATTCTTGTCTCATAGACTTTGAGTTCCAAGGACTGCTAACTTGTTCAAAGAGACTATGTTTTAAACTTTACTTGTCTGAGTAGAAAATTTTATGACTAAAATCTGGACATTTTGGACAATTTTGCTATGTTATAGATGAAGTAGAGCACTTACTCAAAGTGGAATATTAAAACATAGAGCCAAATTCCACATCCACCTAAAAATAATGAATTTTCCGCTCTAATATATGTATGAAAATTTGAAACATAATTTCAATATCTTACCATCTTTTTGGGAACACAATATAAGAAACAAGATCCCCACCATTTTGAGATACAATTCTGTGATAGAAATCTTTACTAATTTTTCCCCCAAAAATGTGTGTATTATGGACATATGGCTGCATATTTGTATAACACCATTTGCATTTTTCAAACTTGCATTTTTTAAAATCACTAGCTTGGCTTTTGCTGTCAGAATGGCAAACTGCTAGTATATTCATCTAAAATTCCTAGTTTAACTCTTTGTCACTTTAGCATTTTATGTAATGCTAATATGTTCACCTTTTCTTAAAAAAGTAACTTAATATGCTGTAGGCAGTAAAATAAGAAAGACTTCAAACCATAAAGTTTAATAATAGGAGGAGTCACATCATAGTGTGAAAAAAAGGGATAGTGTCAAAATTTGATCTTAGGAAAAAAATGCTTTTGAAAATTCCTGGGGGAAAAATATCATGTTAAAATGATTTTACTTCGGATGAATTCCCTGGAAGGATTTGCAGTTTTTAGGGTTTTCTAGGGTTATTTTGTAGAAGCAGTTTTAGTTCCTGAACATTTAAACATAACACACTGGAATATAGAACACTAAAAAAAATGATGATGAGAAAATAAAGGTAACAACAATCCCGACATTAGTAATTTATGGAAATTATACTTCCAAGGGAAATGAGTTTTCATTTGCTGTATGCTTGCTAACATACATCCTTAAATTTCTTTATTTAATCTTTAAATCTCTTTATGATGCAATGTTGAAAATGAGGCTTATCTTGCCCGTGGCCTTGCCACAGCATTTTAAGACACACTTACTTCAATGTCCCCCAGTCCTCAAGAAACAATCTTATTTAAGGGAATCAAGTATCCGCTTAAGGTTGAATAATTTACCTCTCTTACATAATTTATACATATCAAAATTATGTTATCTAAAGAACAAATTTTGACTTGTAATTACATTTCGTATAAATTAATTTTCAAATCGACATTACCGATAATCTTCTATTCATAGATAACCACCTAAAGGTCCATGTTACATCTTCTGTATATGTTAAAATATGCACTATTTTAAATTTTGCAATATTGTGCATATATTTGGACATATTGCAGACATATTTGGACATATTGTGGACATATTTGGAATATTTCAGTTTTTCTTTTAATTGACATATTATATGGCTACCTATATTCCCAAGCCACTTCAATCTGCTTCTTTCAAATTATGTTTTTGCAATGTATTTACCTAATTATTACTTATTTATTAGTTTCAGCAGAAGTATTTAATTAATTAGCATCTGATGCAAAGATAAAGGTAAATACCAGCACGTAAATTATGCTATTGAATAGGTACAAATTTTATTGGTCCTAATGCTGGCAAATGCAGTTAACCTTATTGATTTAGTTGAGCACATTAAAATAACATAATAAAAACTATTTTACCACAAAGCATTATAATATGACCACTGTGTCAGATATTTTTCCTTCAAAACTTAAATGCATAGCCTAACATCGAACATATTGATTCTTTTAAACAGTCATCCTATAATAAATATGACATTATCACTGCAAGTTCTGGCAGTCGTGTTAGTTGATTAGAGAGTAGGGATGTAATCAGAGGAAGTACTTTGAAAGATAATCTTTCTTTATTCTCTTCCTTTGAAACAGACAGAGAGGGTAACTATGGAATAGCAATTATTGCTGAATTGGCTGTTACATCATCTGTGCTTAATGATGAAATACTGATACTTAAAAGTGATCATCTATCTCCTTAAATATTGAGGATATCAGTACACATATACATTCAAGTGCTATAACTAAGATTGTTCTTAGAGCTATTTTAAGAAATTTTAAAAAGTATATAAGACAATGTCTTTAAGGATTATTTATTAAATCACTGAACACATATATTTTCATTATTCAATATGTGGCAGACAAAATATCAGGAAGCAGGTAAACAAAGATGAATTAGAGCTGATTCCAGCTCAGTCTAAAGCTAAAGTATTTAGTTTAAGATCATTAGCACAAATTGTTAACTACTCTCATGGATTCTGAAAAAAAATTATTGGTAGAACTAATATAAGTTTCCAATAGTTTCACCACCCATGAGGTCTTCACCCTAGTTTTAACATTGTTGCAAAGGAATACAAAACTGTAATCCACTGTTGCAAAATGATAAAATATGATCATATTCTAATAATATATTTTAAAACCAAATGTACTTAATCCAGCTATTAAAAGGCATAACTTAAACAGAAGGAACACAAGACTTAAACAAAGCAGAAGACAGCTGTCCAGAAATTATCAATTGCTAACGCACACAGATTGTGATTAAATTTTAATGTGGCTTTTAAGCAAAGATTTTGCTTATCAGAGAGAAAGAATCCCAGAGAAAATATTGTTATTGATTTCATCATTTTAGATGTAACTGATCCCTTAAGTAATTTTTCTTGCTTTCAATATCACTTCTAAAAGTGACTGCTTATACTGGGCAAATCATTAGATGGTATGTTCATTTAACATTCTAAGCCAAATGCATAAATTGTTCTCCAGTGCACTCAGAGTCACATCTGTTGAAAACAAAACACAGCATTCAATCCATTGAATAAAAACAAAACATAACTGTAGAATAGCTGATAGTCAAATCGTGTAAATTAAATGGTATTGAAAATGATATTTTTTATTGATTTTTTTTCAGGGAACCCAGTCTTTGGAATTAAAATACATTGATTATCTTTTATGTAACCCAAATTAACAGTAAGGTAAATGGATCTGCTGGAGCATCACACTAGTTTTAGAGTTTATTTCAGGGAATAGGGTATAAAACTAAGTACCTGCCCCCGTGTTTTAACAGGTAGAATGTCATGTTGGCTCTCTGGATAAAGGTACATATAACATCATTTTATCAATAAAATTATTAAAAGTGAGAAGTCATTATAGTCATTTGTTATGTTCTAGTGGACCATAATTATTTAACCATGCGTGAGACCGTTAAGGTTAAAAAAAGCAACTTTAGTTTGGCTCACTGGATAGGAGTCAATACTTGGTATGTAAATATTAGTTATAAGTTTAAGAAATAGATGTACATTGAGTTATATAATTATATGCCTTTATTTATTAATTCAGTAAATATATAGTGAATGCTGACTAAGTGCCAGACACTAAGCTGGGTACCAGTGTGTATGAATGCATATTTATATGTTCTCATAATAAATGAGCAATTATAGACTTGTATATAAGGCATAAATATTGATTCAATTTTTTTCTGTAATGCATATTGTCAAGCACTTTATTAAGCAGTCAATGTGAAGTTTACCAAAAGATCTATATAATGTAGTATCTCCTTAAAAGACTAAGTTTTCCTATTTTTAGAAATACAGGACATACCTTTTAAACCAAATGAGTTTTAATATGGCAAAAATATATGGCCTAAATTTCAATAACAATCCTGCTTTGGTTTTTTAAATTCACATTTTATTACCCTATTTACACTTGCAGCTATTGCATAGGTATTCAATTGGTTGAATTAATATTGGTTCAATTGGTCATTGGCAACACAGGAGAGTCAAACAGCTAAAACTATTCCTATGTGTCCCAAACATATTCCGATGTAGATAGACGTAGATATATAGAGACTGATATATATATATATATATATATATATATATATATATATATATATATATGATAATTGATTGGATTTTTCACTTTTTAACCAACTGGCCAACTGGGCCAACTGTTAGTAAAAGAAAGAACACTTTTTGCAAATTCTTATTTGTGTCCTCAATTAACAGATGTTCAAGAAATTACACAATCTTGTATGGACATTCATAGAGTTAAAAGAATTCATGTTCTAAACAAATAGTATTTGTGTTAATTTACCCCTATATTTAGTATTTTCTGAGTATCTCAAGATGAGTAAGATGGTTTCATTTATTGACTATTAATTCAATTCTCACTTCCAAACAAATCATTTTGCTTAGTGATTAACCTACACTAATCAAATCACATAACACCCTTGAACAGTCCAACACAATCCAAAAGCCATCTCTTCATTATGTTATGGTGTATTTTTTTTGTTGTTGTCGGGGAGGGGGGCAAGGAAAGGGAACGACAGAAAAAAAAATTTAGTAATATATTCAATTTTGGATTAAAAAGGCAATCTAGTTTAAATTTTATCAAAAACAAAATTCTGGGCCTCCCTGGTGGCGCAGTGGTTGAGAGTCCGCCTGCCGATGCAGGGGATACGGGTTCGTGCCCCGGTCTGGGAGGATCCCATATGCCGCGGAGCGGCTGGGCCCGTGAGCCATGGCCGCTGGGCCTGCGCATCCGGAGCCTGTGCTCCGCAACGGGGGAGGCCACAACAGTGAGAGGCCCGCATACCGCAAAAAAAAAAGAAAAAAAGAAAAAAAAAAAACAAAAAAAAAACCAAAATTCTTGGTTTAATATCGTTTTGTCACTGACATAAATAATGTAATTGTTATTAAGAATATTAGGCATTTTGGATTTTCCAGTAATTACAGCATGTGCCTTCATTTGGTCTTTTACAGAAAGAAAGAAATGGTTCTTGTTTGAACTTTGGAAATACGAAAGTCAAACTTTTCAGGTCATAAATATTTACTTAGTTCAATTAGGGACAATATTTATCACTTAGACTAACATTCTTCTAAACGTCTTAAACTTCAAAAATATTATAATCATTTGGAAAATCTAAATTCTATTTGCTAAAGTCCTACTGTGGGTTAAATAATGTTGAAAAATACCTGTTTACCTAAATTATAGAAAGCTCTTAATCAAATACAGGGCCAATGAAGTCTCTGTTACTTAGATCTGCAAGGGCCTCCAGCACAACAAAGTGTCTCCTTCAATGTCTCTGTACTCTTCTATGATGGAGTAGAGTACCTATAATTCTTAGGATGTGATAACAACTACAAGGCAGTAGTAAACCAACTTGTTCTCCATTGCTTGGAAACATTCCATTACTTAACATTCATGTTTTCATAACTACTTGCCTAACCTACTATTGAAGTAAGAACACCAAGATTCCAGTTTCCACAACATTTCTATAACCAGAATCAATTCAGACCCCCAAAATGAAAACAATCTAGGAAGATTTCAATTTTTCTGACCAAGTGTTGAAAGCTAAGGAGACAAATTTATGTTCAAAAAAGATCAGAGTTTAAAAGTGTAAGTTATTTGGAACTATCAGTCATCTCATCTCCTTCATGGCTTATCAGACCTTCCAATATCATTTCTTAAAAAATTTTCTATTTCTACATTAGTTGGTAAACTCAGGATCCATATTTCCCTTTTACCAAATGCAAAAACAATTCATTCACTTCTGCTTTACTCAAGTGAATCAGTCATTTCTACCATTATTTTAATTAAAGTTAAGTCATTTTTGCCATAGTTGTAATTTAAAACGAATGCACACATTCTCAATGGTAGTGATAAGACACAAAGAGAGAGAAGTAGAATTAGATAATTATAAATCCTTGTTGTCTGTAGTCCTTGAAATTAATGGTTTATTGGAAAGATGACGCTTCAAGTTCCCTGTCTGTGAGTGTGCTAATGGTGGAAGTAAAAATGATGCTGCTTTCTGTCTTTCTAACCATCCAGGATGAATCACGTCACATGATCACATGGTCCTCTTGAGTTCAAAGATGAAAGTGTGGGAGATGAAATGAAGGGAATTGCTTGGGGTAACATCATTAAATTTTTTCCTACCCCTCTTGGTCATTGTATCTTCCTCTTGAGCTGTTTTTCATTACACGTACTAAGTTGTCATTTTGGCAAGGCTTTACTAACAATAGCAACAACAATGTCTAACACTTTTGAATAACACTTATGTGTTATATGCTGTACTGTTACTAATTCATTTTATGCTCAAAGCTTAAAAGTTGTCCTACTGTGATTTCATTCCCATTGCTGGGAAGTAAACCATGTGCCTGCATTTAACATGTGACATTTCCAATGTCAACATTACATGGTTAATTCTCAAGGGCTGAAATTTATGAGAAGCAGCAGAGTAGACTTTTGAGCATGAACTTGGGAATTAGACATATTTGTCTAAGAATCTCTATACCATTGCTTGTTCCACAACCAACAGCAACTCATTTGGTTTTCCTATGTCTCAACTACCTCATGTGGGAATGGGCAGAAAAATATCTTGCAATTTTGTTGAGAGAATTTAATGAGATAATATACTTGAAGTGCTTAGCATTGTATCGGTAATGGGGTAAGTACTGAATATTAGTAATATAAATAAAGCATGATGGTATGAAATGGCAGAACTACATGACATTCCATAATGTTTTATCCTAACCCTTTTCACACGTATAAATCTTTCATTCATGGGGGATTACCTGCCAGCAGAAACGAAACTGATAGGTAGAAAGGAAGTCAGACCCTTCAGAGTGTCCCAGAGCAAAACTAGAATACAATCAGATATTAGGAAATTAACATATAGACATATAGACAGTTTTCAAGCTGTCACTTCAGAATTTATCATTTCCCCAAAGACATTAGTGCAATTATTCACCAAGAGTTTTAATATATTTTCCCTTTTCTCCTTTTTAAAAAAAATTTTTTTTCTTTTCTTGTTGGTATGTGGCATTATCTTCCTCCTCAATGTGAAGACTTCCATTTGGAAAACAAATAAGTATCTTTTTCACCAATACTATTATTACTTTTAGATTTATGGAAGTTCTCTTTTTCCTCTCCCCTAAGACCCATGTTTGCAGATTTTCTACAAACTATTTTAAGAGTTACCAATATTATTTTTGCATGACTTTCAGAAATAATTTGAGTGGGCATAATAGTATTTTGTTGTTGTTGTTGTTACTAGGAGCTTAATCTTTTTCTTTTTCCCTTGTTATAAAGATTATTGAAAAACAGTGGGTCTAAGCTTTAAATAGGATTGAATACATCTTTTAAAGCTAATCCTTTATATTGTGCTAAATGACAAAGTGTTTTTTAAAATTGGATGTGTTATGTTGTAAGTAATGTTAAAATACAAAGAATCAAGAGTTTTAGGAATCCCAGGGTCTTGCTACATTAATCTCAGGTCAGATACTGTTTTATGAGAGAGCACAGTAGTTTAATGGGCAATTATCGAGTTAAATTAAATTATAACTTTGGAGACAGTAACTTGCAAATTTAAAACAGTCATATGATATTATGAATTACATCTTATGCACATTAAGAGATCTTAAAGCAAGGAAACCAAAGAGAGAAAATATTGGTTCACATTTCAAACTGCAATAAGTGTGAATATAGCCTCAATTTAATAAAAATGTATAATGCAACTTTCCTTGGGTTAAATATCTTACAATTGCTCTTGGAATGGGCAATTGTTTTCCCATTATTGGTCACTTTAATTGACTTACACTCTAGTTTTCTCATTTAAAGATCACTTTATAGTATTGGGTGCTCTTCATCTGAGTGATATGTTCTACTCCTGACTGGTCCAACAACACAACAGTTTACATATTTCTGAACTCGATCTGAAAACTGATTTAAAAATCCATATGGACAATCCAATTTCTCTGAAAATACATACACACAAGTCTGCTCAGAGGTGGCTAAAATAAAATAAATTTCATTTTAGGAGACAGGAAGGAAGCTGAGACAAGAAAGTGAGGATTCTGAAGTAAATGGGTACTTGCTCTGACCAAGATTGAAACCCACCTCTCCCCAGAGAATATTAGAAGAGGGCATGGAAGACAAGCATTGGGAAAGTAGAATGTTTGTTCTTTTCTTTCTGGTGCACTGCATTAAATATTCAGCAAAAGGAGGGATCAGTTTACATTAATTTTCTTGTTTCTCATGTATCGACTGACAGGTGCTGTAAACATACATAGACAAACATGGTCCTAAGCTCGCAGTGCTCCAGTGACCAAGGGAAGACAGTTTTTAATCTCCCAAAGTGATCACACTGAGGACTTAGCAGACACACTATGCTCAACTTGGAGCATACATTCTATTTCCCACAAAACTACAGGAGCTTGCCTTTCGAATTTGATTCCCAAGAAAACCCATTCAGAGAGATGGTTTTGTTCCATCGACAAGTTGCTAAGGTAGAACAATCTTGTTTTGATTCTGAGGACTTGACTGAAACCGTCACTAGTACTTTCGAAATAATAGCGGAAAGAGCCTAAGAGGCACCCTCATCTTCTGAACGTCTTGCTTTGCTGGTGGTAAGCCACCAATTCACATCTCCTTGATTTCACCGAGTGTAGAATCTCAGCAATCGGGGATAAAGAAATGACCTTGGCTTTGAGATCAGAACCAGTATTTAAAACATTCACTCATTCATGTTTTAGAGATGTCATGGTACATAAATTATGACTGTTTATACTGAAAACTAAGAGGCTCCTTTTTCTACACTATAGGCAACAATTTGGCTGAGATTGTCTCATTCTGTGATACTATCACACACTACCTTTTTTCTCACTTGAATTGTACTTTTGGCTGTCACTTGCGCTTTTGAATAAAGGTTTACATTAGTGGAAGATATCATAATAGCACATCTCCTTTTCCTGAGTTGATATACAAATCAGAAAGAAAGGATAAGGCCAAGACTCCCTTTGTCCTTGGAAAAGTATGCCATCTGCATTTAGCTTATGATATTCGGCTGGGAACAAAATTCTAGCATAAGGAAGTCGTTAATACAACCCTCAAGTTATACTGTAAATTCAAAGTACTTTAAATGCCTTATAATAGTCAAAGCCAGTAAAATCGACCCTGTATATTTTTACTTCATCTCTGTTGGATCATATGATATTTAATAATTGGTTCTGGCACCTCGTTGCAAATTATTATAACTTTGAGATTCAACAGTCCTATTGAACATATGGGCAGCACAGCCTCAGAACATATATATGATACAGCCTCTCAAGAGGACCTTCTGTCTTGTTTTCCTTAGCTTGGAAGGGTCAGGTAAATTTTGTTGTGTCGTCATGTGCTAAGATTCCTCAATCTCTGTTTTGCAGGGTAAATGCTTAATGGAACTGATTTTTTTTTCCGCCTTAACTGTGAACACTTCCTTTGCAAAGCCAAAAGAGAAATTCATGCATCTGTGATGCAGTTTACTGGGCTCATACTAAAGCAGTTATAAAGCTATTCCCGTATCAGTGCACAAGTATTCATCAACCCAGAATAGGTTCTGTTACTTGGTGCCATATTGTATCCTGGTTTAGCTGCAAACTACAAGAGTTTCTGGAGTCAGGAGACCTTCCCATGCTATTAAAGCATATGATAATTCTCTACTAATCCTGGAGAAGATGGAAAATTGATGATAATGTATAGTTGACCCCAAGAAACCTTTCATGTCGTTAGACATGCTCCCTTCAGCATTTCCTTTTTCTAGCTCCACTCACAATAACACCCTGAGACAATATTAGGAAAAGCATTTCCACATCAACAGCCCATTAAGGTTAGTTTCAATGTTCCTGCTGCTTTGCCTCTATATCTAGCCTGTGTGCCTTGATTTGCTCTTGTATTATTTCACATTAATTGCCATATTGTTTATTGCCATATTCAAACGCACTATAATATGGGCACAGTGGCAATAATTACACGGTAGGCTGTCCTTAAAAAGAGATGTCAAGATGGATACTGGTGGGTGGGGTAGGCAGAAAATTATGATTTATACCTTATGTTGACACTGTGGAACAGAGCTGGTCAATTTCTCTTGATTTCACTATAATGCCTAATACTGAAAACTCTCTGTCATATAATTATTCATTACTAAGACTACTAAGCTAAAAAGTTCATGGAGGTGGGGGACAATGGTTAAAGGAATTATTCAGGTGCTCATTTTCCACTTGCTACTGTAATATTACATTTTAAAAATTGACATATTGGTGGATAAGAAATACCATATGCGATGTCTGTAATCCTAACTCATTTTTAAAACTAAATAACCTGTTTTCTTTAAGAATTTTTTTGGATGAAAATACTTTTTCTTCCTATGCTTGTGTGCATGGATATTTGCTCTAAATATGCATAAAAGACATTTTGAGGCTCTGGAATGTGATTCCCCCACTCCACTTTGTTATAGTTACAAAAATTCACTTCTCATCGAGCCATCCTACCCTCATTCACCACACTGATAATGAGACTCTTTTTCACAATTAGATTGTCACTTGGTCAAGACAATACCCAAAATCATCCTAACCCTAGTGAGCAGCAAGTCAGTCATGTTTGATCCTAGCTGACAACCTGGAAGCTGAGATCCTTTGCAAATCGGCAGAGTTGAAAGTAAGTATCTTTTACTCAACTGCCAGTTTGCTTCAGATCATGGTCTGCTTGCTTGGCATCACGGAAGCCAGTAGGTGGAGTGCTTGCTAACAGTAATTGAATATACGGAACTTGAACTTAAAATAAGTGGAAGCCACTTTCCTTGTTATAAACTGCTAAAACCATATTTACACTGAACTCTTTCTATGGATATAATTAGTTGCAAAAAATGTTACAAGGGCAGGATTGAGATGAATGCAGGACTATAGTTACAGGGTAGAACACAGAGAGGCAAATCGTGCCCTGGAAGATCAACACATCATATGGTATAAACCTATGTAAAGGGACACTTTCGCAAACATTCAACTGAATTTAATTGGTAAACAGACCTTGGTCCCTCTTTAAAAAATTTAGTGTTTATACTCTGCAAAGGATAAACCAGCTTTGATCAACTGTACATGGAAAGCTTGCGTGATGGAGGATTAATTACGTACATGTGTTAATAATAGTCATAGTAAATTCAGCATCTTTGGAAAGAAAAGTTGCGAGAGAGATGCCTCCAAAATAAAGTGTAACTTTCCCATAAGAGTGTCTTGTTTTCCTTCAGAAGAAGGTTTTCAAATGTATTTAAAAGCTGCAGCTTGAGACTTGCTAACTACATCACTCTAAATCTATCTATATCACACCTAAAGATGTTAAAGCAACATTTAGAACTCTAAGGAGAAAACAAGCAACAGAATTTAGAAAGCAGGAACCACATGGAAATAAGAAAAATCTTCAGTCGTTTTTTAAGAATGTGAGTTATATGATGTGAAGTAGATGAAAATGCAAGAGTTTAAAAAAGAATCTCTTGTTCCATATTGGGAATACTTACAGATCTGATTCCATGGCACACAAGTACTGAAGATCTCTATGGCTTAGAAATACCATTTCGCTTAAAAGGGCTTCAGAGCAAATAATTGCACAGGATGCAATGACAAACACTATGAAAATAGCGATCAATTCCCCCTTTATTTTAACTTTTTATTATAAAAATGGTAAACTCTCTTAAATACAATGTTGATTTTTAAAAAAACTGTGGCATCATATTCTCAGCTCATACTAAAATTTGGACAGATTTGTGTTTCAGATATATGATTTTTTTTTTTTTTTTTTTACTTTGGGTTGGAAGTGAGGAATGGAGGACTGTTAACTGAATTAATCAGCCAAAGCTTTATGTGGTAAATAACTCTTTGAAACATGCAATAGCTTTGCTCAAACCAAGTAACTGCTTGCCTCTCACTGCCTTTCAAGCAATATCATTAGCAAAATTGAACCTCCTCAGGCCAAAAAAAAAAGGGGTGGTAGAGTTGGAAAGGATAGTTATTGTTAATTTAAAATAATAAAATATCATATTTTCCATTTCTCATCTGAAGGAAAAAAGGATGGTCGTTTACATGAAGAATCTTAAATCAAATGATGAGATTTGACCAGTAGAAAAAAGTGGCAAACTATGGCCAGAACATAATCTAGATCCCTTAGCCAAGAAAGAGAACTTTTTGGAATTTATTTATTTTGCTTATTTTGATCTGGAGAAGTAGTATGAATAGTGGCATACTCTAATTGCAAGGTGCATTGCATGATCATGGGCTAGCCTATGAAAGAATTGTAAAGGAGTTCTGTTACAGAGTGAATAACTTTGTCTAAATCTTTCTCCACGTTCATTTATTTCTTCAGGTTCTACAAGTATCATTGCATACTTAGCATATTTTTATGCCTCGTTTGAAAAAAAAATTGAATTCACTTGCTTTTTTGTCAGTTGTCATTCATTTTACCTTGTTTTGCTTGCTTCAGTATGTTACTTCCCCTTAGATGTAGAACCATGTCATTCTCAGCCAACATTCATCCCTGGATAGTGAGTAGGCAATAGACTTTACTGAGAAATAGAAAAGTGTTAGCCACTGATCTCACCAACATTATATTCTCTCTTAATAGAAGCTGTTGGTAGATCCTGAACAGCTCCACACTTAGGGTGTTGACTTGTAGAATGAAATCCTCTGCACACAAGCACAGCAAAATATTTTGGTGAAAGGTAATTATCAGAAACAGTGACACTAGTAAATTAGTTAACTACATTTCAGCGTGAAGTTTGAGTTAACCCTGCCCATTCTTGTTCCAGACCCATCTGAAATCAGCAATTCAGCTTAATGATGTCATAACACTTGCCAGGCTGTGGGCACTGAAGGGAAGACACAGGACTGCTCCCATCGCACGAGGTTCCCCTCCTCTCTCTCTACACACAAACAGCCCATCTGTCTCACTCACATGGAAACTGTTATCTTTGAAACATCATTCTATTATTATGATGGTTGTTCTTTAAAATTGGTTCTTAACTTTAGGTTGTGTTTTGGAAATCAGGTTTTCACGTTCTCCCAGCTCTTATTGGCCCATTTAAAATATTGATAGTAATATGCCCTGGAAGCAGCTCATCTCACTAAAGAGCTCAAATAGTATATATTTCCATTCACCTACTAGAGGATAACCTTTTGTGAAATACAGTTAGCCTACTATTTAAAAAAAAAATCACAACAAAGAATCCAACCCCTCCCAACCTCTAATATTTTTCAAAGTGTGAATTGAAGAGGACTTAGAGACAGATGGGTCTGGATGATCAAGTTACCTGTTATAGCAGCACATCTGTCGGGGCAGTCAATCACTGTGATGGCTCTGACAGGTCGATGGAGCCTGAGCAAGAACGGCTAATGCAGACAGAGGAACGGCTGGGGAAGGGCAGACCTCCTGCCTGTCTCCTGGGTTTGGCTGGTCTGAAAGCTGTACTTGAATTTGCTCTAGTTAAAATTCTGTCTGTCTATCGAGCAATGATATTAGATGAAAGATTTGGGCTCCTAATCTTTTTTTAAGCCAACATATTGAAAACATATGACTGGGGATGATTCGATTAGAACTTTCAAGCTGTCAGTCAATATTTGGTCGTATTTGGGGGATGTGGTAGGGAGTGTGGGGTGAATAAGATTAGGAAAAGAGGAGGTGGGAGATAGTTTCAAAACTACATTTTCCCTTAAAAGTGTCAAAAGGATGAAATGCATTAAGCACTGGTTCTGAGCTATTTCTGTGAGCTCAGTATAATAAAAATTAGCATTGAATAGAACAAAGGCAACTCTAAGAATGTCAAGAAGCAAAATTAACTACATTTATGGAGCCATGTTACTTTAATTTCTCTGCATATTTGATCCTTTCTCCTCCCTTCAATCATAAAGTGAATCATATTTATTAATCCTAATAGATCCAAATATTTGGCAATATCGTACGTTAGGAAATATGGAGCAAGTGATCCCAAGATTTCACAAACATTTGAAAAGATGTATTTCAATTAAGTGCAGCATTAATTGCAACACTTATGTGACCCATTTGTACAAATGTAGATGTTGGAAGACAATAGAATCTCAAAATATCTAGATTCCATCTAATGACTAATTCATCAGTTATTAAAATTGTTTGACGGTAAGGCAGTACCAAAAAAAAAAAAGAAAGAAATACCTAAATGGCAGGTAATGGCAAGAATTGTTAACACCTGTCATCATCTAGAAAGAAAGTTACAATTATGGTTAGTTAAATTTATGTATTTATGTATGCATGTATATATATTTACTTTGTATATTTGTATGTATATTTTAATTTATTAGATTACATATATTTACATATTTATGGTTGAATACATATATTTGAGAAGTAAAAGAAAAATATTCCATAAGATAAGCATTATTATTACCACACTGTAGAACTACAGTGAGCAAACATTGCTGAAAAAAGGGCAAAATGTTAATACATGCAGAACTGCTGTTAGTAGCGATTTTCTCCACAATGCCAAACTGATGGGGATTCGTGAAAGAGCCATTAAACAGATGCGTTGCTTTTCAATACATTCTTCAAGTATTTTTGCTCCCTCATCCACATTTTTAGTAAATGATGCTAAATGTTTTCAAAATATTACTATATTGGCTTTTTTTACTTGAATTTTTTAAGTGGACTCATATTTAGCAGCAGATGGTTTGAGATACCAGAACTGAAATGGAGTTAGTTATTTGGGTTCAGACTACAACAAAAATCTCATACCTCAGTTTATAGGACAGGAGATATCAGAGAAATCACCATTTTCTTAAAAAAAATCAGAACAAACTCGGAAATAGAAATTTTACTAAGTAATAACTCTATCTTATGACAGAAATAAGTTTAAACTTCAGTTCTTCCTAATAAAATGTTGAGTCCAAATGTTTTAAAGCTTTTATAAGATAGATGAGTATTTCAGTTATATTTTTACAGAAAAAAAAAAAACTTTGTTTAGAAAACCACTGTCTGATAATAACTTTGATACTGATTGAGCTAAAAAATACCCTGAAGATCAATGTACCCTATTAGATGAGTCAGGATTACATGCAAACTCTATGGTGGACATTATCTCATGGAGCCTACACTATAATCTATAAACAGTCAATATATTTTTTCTGGGGAATGGAAAAAGTAAAAAGTTTCTGATGTTTGGCTGCCAGTAACCAGAGAATTATGAATTAATTATGGGCTTTTGCTAATCTTACCCTTTTAAAATATAATTTAATAAAAATTTATGATATTTTACCCAAATATTATTGACTACAATCCATCTATTCATCAACAGTACTGACAAAGCAGGAAGATTTAAAAAATGAGTTGGGGAATGACTTCAGCTTTTAGTGTAGGTCAGAACATTCTGGCAACTGGGACTGATGTTGCTCTGAATCACCCAGCTCTTCAGGGAAATAAACATAAATGACTTACAGGAATAGAATTCTCTGACTAGAGCCAGGGCTGGGAGGCAGAGGGAGAAGTTACAACAGTAAAAAACAAAATAAAA